>NW_025228342.1:37819-38232 GCF_018294505.1 Triticum aestivum | reverse complement strand
AGCGCACCCCGGGGATCATCAATCGTGGAAATCGCTCAGGGACTCCAAACCGGTGAGTAATAGTCCACGAAACGGTCTAGAATTGGCCAAAATTGTGAGTGCTGGTGACGGATACGTAAACGCACCCCGGGGTTCATCAATCGTGGAAATCACATTGGGAACCCAAAACTGAGTAATGGTCTAGGAAACATTCCAGAATCGGCCCAAACTGCGAGTCTTGACGACCAACACGTAAGCACAACTTGGGGTTCGACAACAATGGAAATCGCTTTGGGACCCCAAAACAGTGAGTAATAGTCCACGAAACGGGTCAGAATCGACAAAAACCGCGAGTGTTGATGACCGACACATAAACGCACCAGGGGTTCGTCAATCATGGAAAACACTCTGGGGCCCCAAAACAGTGAGTAATT
>NW_025228342.1:35340-37809 GCF_018294505.1 Triticum aestivum | reverse complement strand
GTGAGTAATAGTCCATGAAACGGGTCAGAATTGACCAATACTATGAGTGTTAACAACGAACACTTAAGCGCACCCCGGGGATCATCAATCGTGGAAATCGCTCAGGGACTCCAAACCGGTGAGTAATAGTCCACGAAACGGTCTAGAATTGGCCAAAATTGTGAGTGCTGGTGACCGATACGTAAACGCACCCCGGGGTTCATCAATCGTGGAAATCACATTGGGAACCCAAAACTGAGTAATGGTCCAGGAAACATTCCAGAATCGGCCCAAACTGCGAGTCTTGACGACCAACACGTAAGCACAACTTGGGGTTCGACAACAATGGAAATCGCTTTGGGACCCCAAAACAGTGAGTAATAGTCCACGAAATGGGTCAGAATCGACAAAAACCGCGAGTGTTGATGACTGACACATAAACGCACCAGGGGTTCGTCAATCGTGGAAAACACTCTCGGGCCCCAAAAGAGTGAGTAATTGTCCACGAAACAGGTCAAAATTGAGCAAAACTGTGAGAGTTGAAGACGAACACTTAAGCGCACCCCGGGGATCATCAATCGTGGATATCGCTCAGGGACCCCAAACCGGTGAGTAATAGTCCATGAAACAGTCTAGAATTGGCCAAATTGTGAGTGTTGGTAACCGATATGTAAACGCACCCCGGGGTTCATCAATCGTGGAAATCACATAGGGAACCCAAAACTGAGTAATAGTCCAGGAAATGAGCCAGAATGGGCCCAAACTGCGAGTCTTAATGACCAACACGTAGGCACACCTTGGGGTTCGACCACAATGGAAATCACTTTAGGACCCCAAAACAGTGAGTAATAGTCCACGAAACGGGTCAGAATCGACAAAAACCGCGAGTGTTGATGACCGACACATAAACGCACCAGGGGTTCGTCAATCGTGGAAAACACTCTGGGGCCCCAAAATAGTGAGTAATTGTCCACGAAACGGGTCAGAATTGACCAAAACATGAGTGTTGACGACGAACCCTTAAGCGCACCTCGGGGATCATCAATCGTGGAAATCGCTCAGGGACCCCAAACCGGTGAGTAATAGTCCACGAAACAGTCTAGAATTGGCCAAATTGTGACTATTGGTAACCGATATGTAAATGCACCCCGGGGATCATCAATCGTGGAAATCACATTGGGAACCCAAAACTGAGTAATAGTCCAGGAAATGGGCCAGAATGGGCCCAAACTACGAGTCTTAACGACCAACACGTAAGCACACCTTGGGGTTTGACAATAATGGAAATCGCTTTGGGACCCCAAAACAGTGAGTAATAGTCCACGAAACGGGTCAGAATCGACAAAAACTGCGAGTGTTGATGACCGAGACGTAAACGCACTAGGGGTTCGTCAATCGTGGAAGTCCCTTTGGGACCCAAAAGAGTGAGTAATATTCCAAAAAATGGGCCAGAATCAGCCAAAACTGCGAGTGTTGATGACCGACACGTAAGTGCATCTTTGGGTTCAACAACTATGGAAATCGCTTCGGGACCACAAAAAGGTGAGTAGTAGTCCACAAAATGGGTCAGAATTGGCCAGAACTGTGAGTGTTGATGATGGGCACGTAAACGCACCCCCGGGGATCCTCAATCGTGGAAATTGTTCTAGGACCCCAAAACGGTGAGTAATAGTCCACGAGACGGACCAGAATTGGGCAAAATTGTGAGTGTTGATAACAGACAACTAAACACACCCCAGGATCGGCAATCGTGTATATCGCTCTAGGACCCCAAAACGGTGAGTAATAGTGCACCAAACGGACCAGAATCGGCCAAAATTGCGGTTGTTGATGACCAACATGTAAGTGCACCATAGGGTTCATTAATCGTGGTAATCGCTTTGGGACCCCAAAATAGTGAGTAATAGTCCACGAAACGGGTCAGAATCGACAAAACCGCGAGTGTTGATAACCGACACATAAACGCACCCTGGGTTCGTCAATCGTGGAAAACACTCTGGGCCCCAAAACAGTGAGTAATAGTCCACGAAACGGGTCAGAATTGACCAAAACTGTGAGTGTTGACGATGAACACTTAAGCGCACCCCGGGGATCATCAATCGTGGAAATCGCTCAGGGACTCCAAACCGGTGAGTAATAGTCCACGAAACGGTCTAGAATTGGCCAAAATTGTGAGTGCTGGTGACGGATACGTAAACGCACCCCGGGGTTCATCAATCGTGGAAATCACATTGGGAACCCAAAACTGAGTAATGGTCTAGGAAACATTCCAGAATCGGCCCAAACTGCGAGTCTTGACGACCAACACGTAAGCACAACTTGGGGTTCGACAACAATGGAAATCGCTTTGGGACCCCAAAACAGTGAGTAATAGTCCACGAAACGGGTCAGAATCGACAAAAACCGCGAGTGTTGATGACCGACACATAAACGCACCAGGGGTTCGTCAATCATGGAAAACACTCTGGGGCCCCAAAACAGTGAGTAATT
>NW_025228342.1:33196-33712 GCF_018294505.1 Triticum aestivum | reverse complement strand
AACAATTGAAATCGCTTTGGGACCACAAAACAGTGAGTAATAGTCCACGAAACGGGTCAGAATCGACAAAACCGCGAGTGTTGATGACCGACACATAAATGCACCCTGGGTTCGTCAATCGTGGAAAACACTCTGGAGCCCCAAAACAGTGAGTAATAGTCCATGAAACGGGTCAGAATTGACCAATACTATGAGTGTTAACAACGAACACTTAAGCGCACCCCGGGGATCATCAATCGTGGAAATCGCTCAGGGACTCCAAACCGGTGAGTAATAGTCCACGAAACGGTCTAGAATTGGCCAAATTTGTGAGTGCTGGTGACCGATACGTAAACGCACCCCGGGGTTCATCAATCGTGGAAATCACATTGGGAACCCAAAACTGAGTAATGGTCCAGGAAACATTCCAGAATCGGCCCAAACTGCGAGTCTTGACGACCAACACGTAAGCACAACTTGGGGTTCGACAACAATGGAAATCGCTTTGGGACCCCAAAACAGTGAGTAATAGTCCAC
>NW_025228342.1:0-31857 GCF_018294505.1 Triticum aestivum | reverse complement strand
AAATGGGTCAGAATCGACAAAAACCGCGAGTGTTGATGACTGACACATAAACGCACCAGGGGTTCGTAAATCGTGGAAAACACTCTCGGGCCCCAAAACAGTGAGTAATTGTCCACGAAACAGGTCAAAATTGAGCAAAACTGTGAGAGTTGAAGACGAACACTTAAGCGCACCCCGGGGATCATCAATCGTGGATATCGCTCAGGGACCCCAAACCGGTGAGTAATAGTCCATGAAACAGTCTAGAATTGGCCAAATTGTGAGTGTTGGTAACCGATATGTAAACCCACCCGGGGTTCATCAATCGTGGAAATCACATTGGGAACCCAAAACTGAGTAATAGTCCAGTAAATGGGCCAGAATGGGCCCAAACTGCGAGTCTTAACGACCAACACGTAAGCACACCTTGGGGTTCGACAACAATGGAAATCGCTTTGGGACCCCAAAATAGTGAGTAATAGTCCACGAAACGGGTCAGAATCGACAAAAAACGCGAGTGTTGATGGCCGACACATAAACGCACTAGGGGTTCGTCAATCGTGGAAATCCCTTCGGGACCCAAAAGAGTGAGTAATATTCCACAAAATGGGCCAGAATCAGCCAAAACTGCGAGTGTTGACGACTGACACGTAAGTGCAACTTTGGGTTCAACAACTACGGAAATTGCTTCGGGACCCCAAAAAGGTGAGTAGTAGTCCACAAAACGGGTCAGAATTGGCCAGAACTGTGAGTGTTGATGATGGGCACGTAAACGCACCCCAGGGGATCCTCAATCGTGGAAATCGCTCTAGGACCCCAAAACGGTGAGTAATAGTCCACGAGACGGACCAGAATTGGGCAAAATTGTGAGTGTTGATAACAGACAAGTAAACACACCCCAGGATCGGCAATCGTGTATATCGCTCTAGGACCCCAAAACGATGAGTAATAGTGCACCAAACGGACCAGAATCAGCCAAAATTGCGGTTGTTGATGACCAACATGTAAGCGCCCCATAGGGTTCGTCAATCGTGGTAATCGCTTTGGGACCCCAAAACGGTGAGTAATAGTCCACGAAATGGGTCAGAATCGACAAAACCGCGAGTGTTGATAACCGACACATAAACACACCCTGGGTTCGTCAATCATGGAAAGACTCTGGGCCCCAAAACAGTGAGTAATAGTCCACGAAACGGGTCAGAATTGACCAAAACTGTGAGTGTTGACGACGAACACTTAAGGGCACCCCGGGGATCATCAATCATGGAAATCGCTCAGGGACCCCAAACAGGTGAGTAATAGTCCACTAAATGGTCTAGAATTGGCCAAAATTGTGAGTGTTGGTAACCGATACGTAAACGCACCCCGGGGTTCATCAATCGTGGAAATCACATTGGGAACCCAAAACTGAGTAATAGTCCAGGAAACGGGCCAGAATCGGCCCAAACTGCGATTCTTCACGACCAACACGTAAGCACACCTTGGGGTTCGACAACAATTGAAATCGCTTAGGGACCCCAAAACAGTGAGTAATAGTGCACAAAACGGGTCAGAATCGACAAAACCGCGAGTGTTGATGACCGACAAATAAACGCACCCTGGGTTCGTCAATCGTGGAAAACACTCTGGGCCTCAAAACAGTGAGTAATTGTCCACGAAACGGGTCAGAATTGACCAAAACTGTGAGTGTTGATGACGAACACTTAAGCACACCCCGGGGATCATCAATCGTGGAAATCGCTCATGGACCCCAAACCGGTGAGTAATAGTCCACGAAACGGTCTAGAATTGGCCAAAATTGTGAGTGTTGGTAACCGATATGTAAACACACGCGGGGTTCATCAATCATGGAAATCACATTGGGAACCCAAAACTGAGTAATAGTCAAGGAAACGGGCCAGAATGGCCCAAGCTGCGAGTCTTGACGACCAACACGTAAGGACACCTTGGGGTTCGACAAGGAAATCGCTTTAGGACCCCAAAACGGTGAGTAATATTCCACGAAAGGGACAAAATCGACAAAATCCGCGATTGTTGATGACCGAAACATAAACGCACCAGGGGTTCGTCAATCGTGGAAATCCCTCCGGGACCCAAAACAGTGAGTGTTGATGACCGACACGTAAGTGCATCTTTGGGTTCAACAACTATGGAAATCGCTTCGGGACCCCAAAAATGTGAGTAGTAGTCCACAAAACGGGTCAGAATTGGCCAGAACTGTGAGTGTTGATGATGGGCACGTAAACGCACCCCCGGGGATCCTCAATCATGGAAATCGCTCTAGGGCCCCAAAACGGTGAGTAATAGTCCACGAGACAGACTAGAATTGGGCAAAATGGTGAGTGTTGATTACTGACACGTAAACACACCCTGGGGATCGCCAATTGTGTAAATCGCTCTAGGACCCCAAAACAGTGAGTAGTAGTGCACCAAACAGACCAGAATCGGCCAAAACTGCCATTGTTGATGACCGACACGTAAGCGCACCGTAGGGTTTGTCAATCATGGAAATATCTTTGGGACCCCAAACCGGTGAAACGCGTCAGAATCGACAAAAGCGCGAGTGTTGATGACTGACACGTAAACACACCCCTGGGTTCGTCAATCGTGCAAAACACTTCGGGACCCCGAAACAGTGAGTAATCGTGCACGACGAGAATCGGACAAAACTATGATTGTTGATGACCAACATGTAAGCGCACCTTGGGGTTCAACAACTATGGAAATCGCTTCGGGACCCCAAAACGGTGAGTAATAGTCGATGAAACGGGTCAGATTTGGCCGAAACTATCAGTGTTGACGACGGACTCCCAAACGCACCCCGGGGATCTTCAATCATGGAAATCGGTCTGGGACCCCAAAATGGAGAGTAATAGTCCATGAGACAGACCAGAATTGGCCAAAATTGTGAGTGTTCATAACCGACACGTAAACGCATCCCGAGGTTCGTCAATCATGGAAATCACTTCGGGACCCCACAACTGAGTAATAGTCGAAGAAACAGTCCAGAATCAGACCAAACTGCATGTGTTGACGACCAACACGTAAATGCACCCCGGGGATCGTCAATCGTGGAAATCACTGTGGGACCCCAAAACCGTGAGTAATAATCCATGAAACGGACGTGAATTGGCCAAAATTGTGAGTGTTGGTAACCAACACGTAAAAGCACATCGGGGTTCGTCAATCGTGGAAATCACTTCGGGACCCCAAAACTGAGTAATAGTCCAAGACACTAGCCAGAATCGGCCCAAACTGCGAGTCTTGACGACCAACACGTACGCATACCTTGGGGTTCGACAACAATGGAAATCGCTTTAGGACCCCAAAACGGTGAGTAATAGTCCACGAAAGGGACAGAATCGACAAAAAATGCGAGATTGTTGATCGAAACATAAACGCACCAGGGGTTCGTCAATCGTGGAAATCCCTCCGGGACCCGAAACAGCGAGTAATAGTCCACAAAACGGGCCAGAATCGGCCAAAACTGCGAGTGTTGATGAACGACACGTAAGTGCATCTTTGGGTTCAACAACTATGGAAATCGCTTCGGGACCCCATAAAGGTGAGTAATAGTCCATGAAACGGGTCAGAATTGGCCAGAACTATAAGTGTTGATGACGGGCACGTAAACGCACCCCCGGGATCGTGAATCGTGGAAATCGCTCTGGGACCCCAAAACGGTGAGTGATAGTCCACGAGACGGACCGGAATTGGGCAAAATGGTGAGTGTTGATAACCGACACGTAAACGCACCCCGGGGATGGCCAGTCGTCTAAATCGCTCTAGGACCCCAAAATGGTGAGTAATAGTGCACCAAACGGACCAAAATCGGCCAAAACTGCGATTGTTGATGACCGACACGTAAGCGCACCATAGGGTTTGTCAATCGTGGAAATCTCTTTGGGACCCCAAAACGGTGAGTAATAGTCCACGAAACGCGTTAGAATCGACAAAACTGCGAGTGTTGATGACCGACACGTAAACGCACCCCGGGGTTCGTCAATCGTGCAAAACACTTCGGGACCCCGAAATAGTGAGTAATAGTGCACGAAACGGACCAGAATCGGACAAAACTATGATTGTTGATGACCAACACGTAAGCGCATCTTGGGGTTCAACAACTATGGAGATCGCTTCGGGACCCCAAAACGGTGAGTAATAGACATTTAAACGGGTCAGAATTGGCCAAAACTATCACTGTTGACGATGGACTCCCAAACGCACCCCGGGGATCTTCAATCATGGAAATCGTTCTGGGACCCCAAAATGGAGAGTAATAGTCCACGACACGGACCAGAACTGGCCAAAATTGTGAGTGTTGATAACTGACACGTACACGCACCCCGGGGTTCGTCAATCGTGGAAATCACTTCGGGACCCCAAAACTGAGTAATAGTCCAAGAAACAGTCCAGAATCGGCCCAAACTGCGTGTCTTGACGACCAACATGTAAATGCACCCCGGGGATCGTCAATCATGGAAATCGCTCTGGGACCCCAAAACAGTGAGTAATAATCCATGAAACAGACCCGAATTGGCAAAAATTGTGAGTGTTGGTAACCAACAGGTAAAATCACCCTGGGGTTCGTCAGTCGTGGAAATCACTTCGGGATGCCAAAACTGTGTAATAGTTCAAAACGGGCCAAAATCGGCCAAAACTGCGAGTCTTGACGACCAACATGCAAGCACACCTTGGGGTTCGACAAAAATGGAAATCTCTTTGGGACCCCAAAACGGTGAGTAATAGTCCACGAAACGGGTCGGAATCAACAAAACCTGCGAGTGTTGATGACCGACACGTAAATGCACCCAGAGGTTCGTCAATCGTGGAAATCACTCCGGGACCCCAAAACAGCGAGTAATAGTCCACGAGACAGCCAGAATTAACCAAAATTGTGAGTGTTGATGACCGACACATAAACGCACCGCCGGGGTTCGTCAATCGGGGAAATCACTTCGGGAGCCCAAAACTGAGTAATAGTCCAAGAAACGGGCCAGAATCGGCCAAAACTGCGAGACTTGACAACCAACACGTAAGCACACATTGGGGTTCGACACAATGGAAATCGCTTTAGGACCCCAAAACGGTGAGTAGTACTCCATGAAAGGGACAAAATCAAAGAAAACCGCGATTGTTCATGACCGAAACATAAACGCACCAGGGGTTTGTCAAACGTGGAAATCCCTCCGGGACCCGAACCAGCGAGTTATAGTCCACAAAACGGGCCAGAATCGGCCAAAACTGCGAGTGTTGATGAACGACATGTAAGTGCATCTTTGGGTTCAACAACTATGGAAATCGCTTCGGGACCCCATAAAGGTGAGTAATAGTCCACGAAACGGGTCAGAATTGGCCAGAACTATAAGTGTTGATGACGGGCACGTAAACGCACCCCCGGGATCGTGAATCGTCGAAATTGCTCTAGGACCCCAAAACGGTTAGTGATAGTCCACGAGACGGACCAGAATTGGGCAAAATGGGGAGTGTTGATAACCGACACGTAAACGCACCCCGGGGATGGCCAATGGTCTAAATCGCTCTAGGACCCCAAAATGGTGAGTAATAGTGCACCAAACGGACCAGAATCGGCCAAAACTGCGATTGTTGATGACCGACACGTAAGCGCACCATAGGGTTTGTCAATCGTGGAAATCTCTTTGGGACCCCAAAACGGTGAGTAATAGTCCACGAAACGCGTTAGAATCGACAAAACCTCGAGTGTTGATGACCGACACGTAAACGCACCCCGAGGTTCGTCAATCGTGCAAAACACTTTGGGAGCCCGAAATAGTGAGTAATAGTGCACGAAACGGACCAGAATCGGACAAAACTATGATTGTTGATGACCTACACGTAAGCGCACCTTGCGGTTCAACAACTATGGAGATCGCTTCGGGACCCCAAAACGGTGAGTAATAGACATTGAAACGGGTCAGAATTGGCCAAAACTATCACTGTTGACGATGGACTCCCAAACGCACCCCGGGGATCTTCAATCATGGAAATCGTTCTGGGACCCCAAAATGGAGAGTAATAGTCCATGACACGGACCAGAACTGGCCAAAATTGTGAGTGTTGATAACTGACACGTACACGCACCCCGGGGTTCGTCAATCGTGGAAATCACTTCGGGACCCCAAAACTGAGTAATAGTCCAAGAAACAGTCCAGAATCGACCCAAACTGCGTGTCTTGACGACCAACATGTAAATGCACCCCGGGGATCGTCAATCATGGAAATCGCTCTGGGACCCCAAAACAGTGAGTAATAATCCATGAAACAGACCCGAATTGGCAAAAATTGTGAGTGTTGGTAACCAACAGGTAAAATCACCCTGGGGTTCGTTAGTCGTGGAAATCACTTCGGGATGCCAAAACTGTGTTATAGTTCAAAACGGGCCAAAATCGGCCAAAACTGCGAGTCTTGACGACCAACATGCAAGCACACCTTGGGGTTCGACAAAAATGGAAATCTCTTTGGGACCCCAAAACGGTGAGTAATAGTCCACGAAACGGGTCGGAATCAACAAAACCTGCGAGTGTTGATGACCGACACGTAAATGCACCCAGAGGTTCGTCAATCGTGGAAATCACTCCGGGACCCCAAAACAGTGAGTAATAGTCCACGAGACGGCCAGAATTGGCCAAAATTGTGAGTGTTGATGACCGACACAAAAACGCACCCCCGGGGTTCGTCAATCGTGGAAATCACTTCAGGACCCCAAAACTGAGTAATAATCCAAGAAACGGGCCAGAATCGGCCAAAACTGCGAGACTTGACGACCAACACGAAAGCACACCTTGGGGTTCGACAACAATGGAAATCGCTTTAGGACCCTAAAACGGTGAGTAATAGTCCACGAAAGGGACATAATCGACAAAAACCGCGATTGTTGATGACCGAAACATAAACGCACCAGGGGTTCGTCAATCGTGGAAATCCCTCCGGGACCCGAAACAACGAGTAATAGTCCACAAAACGGGCCAGAATCGGCCAAAACTGCGAGTGTTGATGAACGACACGTAAGTGCATCTTTGGGTTCAACAACTATGGAAATCGCTTCGGGACCCCAAAAAGGTGAGTAATAGTCCACGAAACGGGTCAGAATTGGCCAGAACTATGAGTGTTGATGACGGGCACGTAAACGCACCCCTGGGATTGTGAATCGTGGAAATCGCTCTAGGACCCGAAAACAGTGAGTAATTGTCCACGTGACAGACCAGAATTGGGCAAAATGGTGAGTGTTGATAACCGAGACATAAACGCACCCCGGGGATCACAAATCGTGTAAATCGCTCTAGGACCCCAAAACGGTGAGTAATAGTGCACCAAACGGACCAGAATCGGCCAAAACTGCGATTGTTGATGACCGACACGTAAGCGCACCGTAGGGTTTGTCAATCGTGGAAATCACTTCGGGATGCCAAAACCGTGTAATAGTTCAAAAACGGGCCAAAATCGGCCAAAACTGCGAGTCTTGACGACCAACACGCAAGCACACTTGGGGTTCAACAAAAATGGAAATCTCTTTGGAACCCCAAAACGGTGAGTAATAGTCCATGAAACGGGTCGGAATCAACAAAACCGGCGAGTGTTGATGACCGACATGTAAACGCACCCAGAGGTTCGTCAATCATGGAAATCACTCCGGGACCCCAAAACAGCGAGTAATAGTCCACGAGACAGCCAGAATTAACCAAAATTGTGAGTGTTGATGACCGACACATAAACGCACCCCCGGGGTTCGTCAATCGTGGAAATCACTTCGGGACCACAAAACCGAGGAATAGTCCAAGAAACGGGCCAGAATTGGCCAAAACTGCGAGACTTGACGACCAACACGTAAGCACACATGGGGGTTCGACACAATGGAAATCGCTTTAGGACCCCAAAACGGTGAGTAGTAGTCCACGAAAGGGACAGAATCGAAGAAAACCGCGATTGTTCATGACCGAAACATAAACGCACAAGGGGTTTGTCAAACGTGGAAATCCCTCCGGGACCCGAACCAGCGAGTTATAGTCCACAAAACTGCGAGTGTTGATGAACGACACGTAAGTGCATCTTTGGGTTCAACAACTATGGAAATCACTTCGGGACCCCATAAAGGTGAGTAATAGTCCACAAAACAGGTCACAATTGGCCAGAACTATAAGTGTTGATGACGGGCACGTAAACGCACCTCCGGGATCGTGAATCGTGGAAATCGCTCTGGGACCCCAAAACGGTTAGTGATAGTCCACGAGACGGACCAGAATTGGGCAAAATGGAGAGTGTTGATAACCGACACGTAAACGCACCCCGGGGATGGCCAATCGTCTAAATCGCTCTAGGACCCCAAAATGGTGAGTAATAGTGCACCAAACGGACCAGAATCGGCCAAAACTGCGATTTTTGATGACCGACACGTAAGCGCACCATAGGGTTTGTCAATCGTGGAAATCTCATTGGGACCTCAAAACGGTGAGTAATAGTCCACGAAACGCGTTAGAATCGACAAAACCTCGAGTGTTGATGACCGACACGTAAACGCACCCCGGGGTTCGTCAATCGTGCAAAACACTTCGGGACCCCAAAATAGTGAGTAATAGTGCACGAAACGGACCAGAATCAGACAAAACTATGATTGTTGATGACCAACACGTAAGCGCACCTTGGGGTTCAACAACTATGGAGATCGCTTCGGGACCCCAAAACGGTGAGTAATAGACATTGAAACGGGTCAGAATTGGCCAAAACTATCACTTTTGACGATGGACTCCCAAACGCACCCCGGGGATCTTCAATCATGGAAATCGTTCTGGGACCCCAAAATGGAGAGTAATAGTCCACGACACGGACCAGAACTGGCCAAAATTGTGAGTGTTGATAACCGACACGTACACGCACCCCGGAGTTCGTCAATCGTGGAAATCACTTCGGGACCCCAAAACTGAGTAATAATCCAAGAAACGGGGCAGAATCGGCCAAAACTGCGAGACTTGACGACCAACACGAAAGCACACCTTGGGGTTCAACAACAATGGAAATCGCTTTAGGACCCTAAAACGGTGAGTAATAGTCCACGAAAGGGACATAATCAACAAAAACCGCGATTGTTGATGACCGAAACATAAACGCACCAGGGGTTCGTTAATCGTGGAAATCCCTCCGGGACCCGAAACCGAGGAATAGTCCAAGAAACGGGCCAGAATTGGCCAAAACTGCGTGACTTGAAGACCAACACGTAAGCACACATGGGGGTTCGACACAATGGAAATCGCTTTAGGACCCCAAAACGGTGAGTAGTAGTCCACGAAAGGGACAGAATCGAAGAAAACCGCGATTGTTCATGACCGAAACATAAACGCACCAGGGGTTTGTCAAACGTGGAAATCGCTCCGGGACCCGAACCAGCGAGTGTTGATGAACGACACGTAAGTGCATCTTTGGGTTCAACAACTATGGAAATCGCTTCGGGACCTCAAAAAGGTGAGTAATAGTCCACGAAACGGGTCAGAATTGGCCAGAACTATGAGTGTTGACGACGGGCACGTAAACGCACCCCTGGGATTGTGAATTGTGGAAATCGCTCTAGGACCCGAAAACAGTGAGTAATTGTCCACGTGACAGACCAGAATTGGGCAAAATGGTGAGTGTTGATAACCGACAAATAAACGCACCCCGGGGATCGCAAATCGTGTAAATCGCTCTAGGACCCCAAAACGGTGAGTAATAGTGCACCAAACGGACCAGAATCGGCCAAAACTGCGATTGTTGATGACCGACACGTAAGCGCACCGTAGGGTTTGTCAATCGTGGAAATCACTTCGGGATGCCAAAACTGTGTAATAGTTCAAAAACGGGCCAAAATCGGCCAAAACTGCGAGTCTTGACGACCAACACGCAAGCACACCTTGGGGTTCGACAAAAATGGAAATCTCTTTGGGACCCCAAAACGGTGAGTAATAGTCCACGAAACGGGTCGGAATCAACAAAACCTGCGAGTGTTGATGACCGACATGTAAACGCACCCAGAGGTTCGTCAATCATGGAAATCACTCCGGGACCCCAAAACAGCGAGTAATAGTCCACGAGACAGCCAGAATTAACCAAAATTGTGAGTGTTGATGAACGACACGTAAGTGCATCTTTGGGTTCAACAACTATGGAAATCGCTTCGGGACCCCAAAATGGAGAGTAATAGTCCACGACACGCACCAGAACTGGCCAAAAATATGAGTGTTGATAACTGACACGTACACGCACCCCGGGGTTCGTCAATCGTGGAAATCACTTCGGGACCCCAAAACTGAGTAATAGTCCAAGAAACAGTCCAGAATCGGCCCAAACTGCGTGTCTTGACGACCAACATGTAAATGCACCCCGGGGATCGTCAATCGTGGAAATCGCTCTGGGACCCCAAAACAGTGAGTAATAATCCATGAAACGGACCCGAATTGGCAAAAATTGTGAGTGTTGGTAACCAACAGGTAAAATCACCCTGGGGTTCATCAGTCGTGGAAATCACTTCGGGATGCCAAAACTGTGTAATAGTTCAAAACGGGCCAAAATCGGCCAAAACTGCGAGTCTTGACGACCAACATGCAAGCACACCTTGGGGTTCGACAAAAATGGAAATCTCTTTGGGACCCCAAAACGGTGAGTAATAGTCCATGAAACGGGTCGGAATCAACAAAACCTGCGAGTGTTGATGACCGACACGTAAACGCACCCAGAGGTTCGTCAATCGTGGAAATCACTCCGGGACCCCAAAACAGTGAGTAATAGTCCACGAGACGGCCAGAATTGGCCAAAATTGTGAGTGTTGATGAACGACACATAAACGCACCCCCGGGGTTCGTCAATCGTGGAAAGCACTTCGGGACCCCAAAACTGAGTAATAATCCAAGAAACGGGGCAGAATCGGCCAAAACTGCGAGACATGACGACCAACACGAAAGCACACCTTGGGGTTCGACAACAATGGAAATCGCTTTAGGACCCTAAACCGGTGAGTAATAGTCCACGAAAGGGACATAATCGACAAAAACCGCGATTGTTGATGACCGAAACATAAACGCACCAGGGGTTCGTCAATCGTGGAAATCCCTTCGGGACCCGAAACAGCGAGTAATAGTCCACAAAACGGGCCAGAATCGGCCAAAACTGCGAGTGTTGATGAACGACACGTAATTGCATCTTTGGGTTCAACAACTATGGAAATCACTTCGGGACCCCATAAAGGTGAGTAATAGTCCACGAAACAGGTCAGAATTGGCCAGAACTATAAGTGATGATGACGGGCACGTAAACGCACCCCCGGGATCGTGAATCGTGGAAATCGCTCTGGGACCCCAAAACGGTTAGTGATAGTCCACGAGACGGACCAGAATTGGGCAAAATGGAGAGTGTTGATAACCGACATGTAAACGCACCCCGGGGATGGCCAATCGTCTAAATCGCTCTAGGACCCCAAAATGGTGAGTAATAGTGCACCAAACGGACCAGAATCGGCCAAAACTGCGATTGTTGATGACCGACACGTAAGCGCACCATAGGGTTTGTCAATCGTGGAAATCTCATTGGGACCTCAAAACGGTGAGTAATAGTCCACGAAACGCGTTAGAATTGACAAAACCGCGAGTGTTGATGACCGACACGTAAACGCACCACGGGGTTCGTCAATCATGCAAAACACTTCGGGACCCCAAAATAGTGAGTAATAGTGCACGAAACGGACCAGAATCAGACAAAACTATGATTGTTGATGACCAACACGTAAGCGCACCTTGGGGTTCAACAACTATGGAGATCGCTTCGGGACCCCAAAACGGTGAGTAATAGACATTGAAACGGGTCAGAATTGGCCAAAACTATCACTTTTGACGATGGACTCCCAAACGCACCCCGGGGATCTTCAATCATGGAAATCGTTCTGGGACCCCAAAATGGAGAGTAATAGTCCACGACACGGACCAGAACTGGCCAAAATTGTGAGTGTTGATAACCGACACGTACACGCACCCCGGGGTTCGTCAATCATGGAAATCACTTCGGGACCCCAAAACTAAGTAATAATCCAAGAAACGGGGCAGAATCGGCCAAAACTGCGAGACTTGACGACCAACACGAAAGCACACCTTGGGGTTCGACAACAATGGAAATCGCTTTAGGACCCTAAAACGGTGAGTAATAGTCCACGAAAGGGACATAATCAACAAAAACCGCGATTGTTGATGACCGAAACATAAACGCACCAGGGGTTCGTTAATCGTGGAAATCCCTCCGGGACCCGAAACCGAGGAATAGTCCAAGAAACGGGCCAGAATTGGCCAAAACTGCGAGACTTGAGGACCAACACGTAAGCATACATGGGGGTTCGACACAATGGAAATCGCTTTAGGACCCCAAAACGGTGAGTAGTAGTCCACGAATGGGACAGAATCGAAGAAAACCGCGATTGTTCATGACCGAAACATAAACGCACCAGGGGTTTGTCAAACGTGGAAATCGCTCCGGGACCCGAACGAGCGAGTTATAGTCCACAAAACGGGCCAGAATCGGCCAAAACTGCGAGTGTTGATGAACGACACGTAAGTGCATCTTTGGGTTCAACAACTATGGAAATCGCTTCGGGACCTCAAAAAGGTGAGTAATAGTCCACGAAACGGGTCAGAATTGGCCAGAGCTATGAGTGTTGACGACGGGCACGTAAACGCACCCCTGGGATTGTGAATTGTGGAAATCGCTCTAGGACCCGAAAACAGTGAGTAATTGTCCACGTGACAGACCAGAATTGGGCAATATGGTGAGTGTTGATAACCGACACATAAACGCACCCCGGGGATCGCAAATCGTGTAAATCGCTCTAGGACCCCAAAACGGTGAGTAATAGTGCACCAAACGGACCAGAATCGGCCAAAACTGCGATTGTTGATGACCGACACGTAAGCGCACCGTAGGGTTTGTCAATCGTGGAAATCACTTCGGGATGCCAAAACTGTGTAATAGTTCAAAAACGGGCCAAAATCGGCCAAAACTGCGAGTCTTGACGACCAACACGCAAGCACACCTTGGGGTTCGACAAAAATGGAAATCTCTTTGGGACCCCAAAACGGTGAGTAATAGTCCACGAAACGGGTCCGAATCAACAAAACCTGCGAGTGTTGATGACCGACATGTAAACGCACCCAGAGGTTCGTCAATCATGGAAATCACTCCGGGACCCCAAAACAGCGAGTAATAGTCCACGAGACAGCCAGAATTCACCAAAATTGTGAGTGTTGATGAACGACACGTAAGTGCATCTTTGGGTTCAACAACTATGGAAATCGCTTCGGGACCCCAAAATGGAGAGTAATAGTCCACGACACGCACCAGAACTGGCCAAAAATATGAGTGTTGATAACTGACACGTACACGCACCCCGGGGTTCGTCAATCGTGGAAATCACTTCGGGACCCCAAAACTGAGTAATAGTCCAAGAAACAGTCCAGAATCGGCCCAAACTGCGTGTCTTGACGACCAACATGTAAATGCACCCCGGGGATCGTCAATCGTGGAAATCGCTCTGGGACCCCAAAACAGTGAGTAATAATCCATGAAACGGACCCGAATTGGCAAAAATTGTGAGTGTTGGTAACCAACAGGTAAAATCACCCTGGGGTTCGTCAGTCGTGGAAATCACTTCGGGATGCCAAAACTGTGTAATAGTTCAAAACGGGCCAAAATCGGCCAAAACTGCGAGTCTTGACGACCAACATGCAAGCACACCTTGGGGTTCGACAAAAATGGAAATCTCTTTGGGACCCCAAAACGGTGAGTAATAGTCCATGAAACGGGTCGGAATCAACAAAACCTGCGAGTGTTGATGACCGACACGTAAACGCACCCAGAGGTTCGTCAATCGTGGAAATCACTCCGGGACCCCAAAACAGTGAGTAATAGTCCACGAGACGGCCAGAATTGGCCAAAATTGTGAGTGTTGATGAACGACACGTAAGTGCATCTTTGGGTTCAACAACTATGGAAATCGCTTCGGGACCCCAAAATGGAGAGTAATAGTCCACGACACGGACCAGAACTGGCCAAAATTGTGAGTGTTGATAACTGACACGTACACGCACCCCGGGGTTCGTCAATCGTGGAAATCACTTCGGGACCCCAAAACTGAGTAATAGTCCAAGAAACAGTCCAGAATCGGTCCAAACTGCGTGTCTTGACGACCAACATGTAAATGCACCCCGGGGATCGTCAATCGTGGAAATCGCTCTGGGACCCCAAAACAGTGAGTAATAATCCATGAAACGGACCCGAATTGGCAAAAATTGTGAGTGTTGGTAACCAACAGGTAAAATCACCCTGGGGTTCGTCAGTCGTGGAAATCACTTCGGGATGCCAAAACTGTGTAATAGTTCAAAACGGGCCAAAATCGGCCAAAACTGCGAGTCTTGACGACCAACATGCAAGCACACCTTGGGGTTCGACAAAAATGGAAATCTCTTTGGGACCCCAAAACGGTGAGTAATAGTCCACGAAACGGGTCGGAATCAACAAAACCTGCGAGTGTTGATGACCGACACGTAAACGTACCCAGAGGTTCGTCAATCGTGGAAATCACTCCGGGACCCCAAAACAGTGAGTAATAGTCCACGAGACGGCCAGAATTGGCCAAAATTGTGAGTGTTGATGACCGACACATAAACGCACCCCCGGGGTTCGTCAATCGTGGAAATCACTTCGGGACCCCAAAACTGAGTAATAGTCCAAGAAACGGGCCAGAATTGGCCAAAACTGCGAGACTTGACGACCAACACGTAAGCACACATTGGGGTTCGACAACAATGGAAATCGCTTTAGGACCCCAAAACGGTGAGTAGTAGTCCACGAAAGGGACAGAATCGAAGAAAACCGCGATTGTTCATGACCGAAACATAAACGCACCAGGGGTTTGTCAAACGTGGAAATCCCTCCGGGACCCGAACCAGCGAGTTATAGTCCAGAAAACGGGCCAGAATCGGCCAAAACTGTGAGTGTTGATGAACGACACGTAAGTGCATCTTTGGGTTCAACAACTATGGAAATCTCTTCGGGACCCCAAAAAGGTGAGTAATAGTCCACGAAACGGGTCAGAATTGGCCAGAACTATGAGTGTTGACGACGGGCACGTAAACGCACCCCTGGGATTGTGAATCGTGGAAATCGCTCTAGGACCCCAAAACAGTGAGTAATTGTCCACGTGACAGACCAGAATTGGGCAAAATGGTGAGTGTTGATAACCGACACATAAACGCACCCCGGGGATCGCAAATCGTGTAAATCGCTCTAGGACCCCAAAACGGTGAGTAATAGTGCACCAAACGGACCAGAATCGGCCAAAACTGCGATTGTTGATGACCGACACGTAACCGCACCGTAGGGTTTGTCAATCGTGGAAATCACTTCGGGATGCCAAAACTGTGTAATAGTTCAAAAACAGGCCAAAATCGGCAAAAACTGCGAGTCTTGACGACCAACACGCAAGCACACCTTGGGGTTCGACAAAAATGGAAATCTATTTGGGACCCCAAAATGGTGAGTAATAGTCCACGAAACGGGTCGGAATCAACAAAACCTGCGAGTGTTGATGACCGACATGTAAACGCACCCAGAGGTTCATCAATCATGGAAATCACTCCGGGACCCCAAAACAGCGAGTAATAGTCCAGGAGACTGCCAGAATTAACCAAAATTGTGAGTGTTGATGACCGACACATAAACGCACCCCCGGGGTTCGTCAATCGTGGAAATCACTTCGGGACCCCAAAACTGAGTAATAGTCCAAGAAACGGGCCAGAATTGGCCAAAACTGCGAGACTTGACGACCAACACGTAAGCACACATTGGGGTTCGACAACAATGGAAATCGCTTTAGGACCCCAAAACGGTGAGTAGTAGTCCATGAAAGGGACAGAATCGAAGAAAACCGCGATTGTTCATGACCAAAACATAAACGCACCAGGGGTTTGTCAAATGTGGATATCCCTCCGGGACCCGAACCAGCGAGTTATAGTCCACAAAACGGGCCAGAATCGGCCAAAACTGTGAGTGTTGATGAACGACACGTAAGTGCATCTTTGGGTTCAACAACTATGGAAATCGCTTCGGGACCCCAAAAAGGTGAGTAATAGTCCACGAAACGGGTCAGAATTGGCCAGAACTATGAGTGTTGACGACGGGCACGTAAACGCACCCCTGGGATTGTGAATCGTGGAAATCGCTCTAGGACCCGAAAACAGTGAGTAATTGTCCACGTGACAGACCAGAATTGGGCAAAATGGTGAGTGTTGATAACCGACACATAAACGCACCCCGGGGATCGCAAATCGTGTAAATCGCTCTAGGACCCCAAAACAGTGAGTAATAGTGCACCAAACGGACCAGAATCGGCCAAAACTGCGATTGTTGATGACCGACACGTAAGCGCACTGTAGGGTTTGTCAATCGTGGAAATCACTTCGGGATGCCAAAACTGTGTAATAGTTCAAAAAGGGCCAAAATCGGCCAAAACTGCGAGTCTTGACGACCAACATGCAAGCACACCTTGGGGTTCGACAAAAATGGAAATCTCTTTGGGACCCCAAAACGGTGAGTAATAGTCCACGAAACGGGTCGGAATCAACAAAACCTGTGAGTGTTGATGACCGACACGTAAACGCACCCAGAGGTTCGTCAATCGTGGAAATCACTCCGGGACCCCAAAACAGTGAGCAATAGTCCACGAGACGGCCAGAATTGGCCAAAATTGTGAGTGTTGATGACCGACACATAAACGCACCCCCGGGGTTCGTCAATCGTGGAAATCACTTCGGGACCCCAAAACTGAGTAATAGTCCAAGAAACGGGCCAGAATCGGCCAAAACTGCGAGACTTGACGACCAACACGAAAGCACACCTTGGAGTTCGACAACAATGGAAATCGCTTTAGGACCCTAAAACGGTGAGTAATAGTCCATGAAAGGGACATAATCGACAAAAACCGCGATTGTTGATGACCGAAACATAAACGCACCAGGGGTTCGTCAATCGTGGAAATCCCTCCGGGACCCGAAACAGCGAGTAATAGTCCACAAAACGGGCCATAATCGGCCAAAACTGCGAGTGTTGATGAACGACACGTAAGTGCATCTTTGGGTTCAACAACTGTGGAAATCGCTTCGGGACCCCAAAAAGGTGAGTAATAGTCCACGAAACGGATCAGAATTGGCCAGAACTATGAGTGTTGACGACGGGCACGTAAACGCACCCCTGGGATTGTGAATCGTGGAAATCGCTCTAGGACCCCAAAACAGTGAGTAATTGTCCACGTGACAGACCAGAATTGGGCAAAATGGTGAGTGTTGATAACCGACACATAAACGCACCGCGGGGATCGCAAATCCTGTAAATCGCTCTAGGACCCCAAAACGGTGAGTAATAGTGCACCAAACGGAACAGAATCGGCCAAAACTGCGATTGTTGATGACCGACACGTAAGCGCACCGTAGGGTTTGTCAATCGTGGAAATCTCTTTGGGACCCCAAAACGGTGAGTAATAGTCCACGAAACGCGTTAGAATCGACAAAACCGCGAGTGTTGATGACCGACACGTAAACGCACCCCGGGGTTCGTCAATCGTGCAAAACAATTCGGGACCCCGAAATAGTGAGTAATAGTGCACGAAACGGACCAGAATCGGACAAAACTATGATTGTTGATGACCAACACGTAAGCGCACCTTGGGGTTCAACAACTATGGAGATCGCTTCGGGACCCCAAAACGGTGAGTAATAGACATTGAAACGGGTCAGAATTGGCCAAAACTATCACTGTTGACGATGGACTCCCAAACGCACCCCGGGGATCTTCAATCATGGAAATCGTTCTGGGACCCCAAAATGGAGAGTAATAGTCCACGACACGGACCAGAACTGGCCAAAATTGTGAGTGTTGATAACTGACACGTACACGCACCCCGGGGTTCGTCAATCGTGGAAATTACTTCGGGACCCCAAAATTGAGTAATAGTCCAAGAAACAGTCCAGAATCGGCCCAAACTGCGTGTCTTGACGACCAACATGTAAATGCACCCCGGGGATCGTCAATCGTGGAAATCAATCTGGGACCCCAAAACAGTGAGTAATAATCCATGAAACAGACCCGAATTGGCAAAAATTGTGAGTGTTGGTAACCAACAGGTAAAATCACCCTGGGGTTCGTCAGTCGTGGAAATCACTTCGGGATGCCAAAACTGTGTAATAGTTCAAAACGGGCCAAAATCGGCCAAAACTGCGAGTCTTGACGACCAACATGCAAGCACACCTTGGGGTTCGACAAAAATGGAAATCTCTTTGGGACCCCAAAACGGTGAGTAATAGTCCACGAAACGGGTCGGAATCAACAAAACCTGTGAGTGTTGATGACCGACACGTAAACGCACCCAGAGGTTCGTCAATCGTGGAAATCACTCCGGGACCCCAAAACAGTGAGCAATAGTCCACGAGACGGCCAGAATTGGCCAAAATTGTGAGTGTTGATGACCGACACATAAACGCACCCCCGGGGTTCGTCAATCGTGGAAATCACTTCGGGACCCCAAAAATGAGTAATAATCCAAGAAACGGGCCAGAATCGGCCAAAACTGCGAGACTTGACGACCAACACGAAAGCACACCTTGGAGTTCGACAACAATGGAAATCGCTTAAGGACCCTAAAATGGTGAGTAATAGTCCATGAAAGGGACATAATCGACAAAAACCGCGATTGTTGATGACCGAAACATAAACGCACCAGGGGTTCGTCAATCGTGGAAATCCCTCCGGGACCCGAAACAGCGAGTAATAGTCCACAAAACGGGCCAGAATCGGCCAAAACTGCGAGTGTTGATGAACGACACGTAAGTGCATCTTTGGGTTCAACAACTATGGAAATCGCTTCGGGACCCCAAAAAGCTGAGTAATAGTCCACGAAACGGTTCAGAATTGGCCAGAACTATGAGTGTTGACGACGGGCATGTAAACGCACCCCTGGGATTGTGAATCGTGGAAATCGCTCTAGGACCCGAAAACAGTGAGTAATTGTCCACGTGACAGACCAGAATTGGGCAAAATGGTGAGTGTTGATAACCGACACATAAACGCACCCCGGGGATCGCAAATCGTGTAAATCGCTCTAGGACCCCAAAACAGTGAGTAATAGTGCACCAAACGGACCAGAATCGGCCAAAACTACGATTGTTGATGACCGACACGTAAGCGCACTGTAGGGTTTGTCAATCGTGGAAATCACTTCGGGATGCCAAAATTGTGTAATAGTTCAAAAAGGGGCAAAATCGGCCAAAACTGCGAGTCTTGACGACCAACATGCAAGCACACCTTGGGGTTCGACAAAAATGGAAATCTCTTTGGGACCCCAAAACAGTGAGTAATAGTCCACGAAACGGGTCGGAATCAACAAAACCTGCGAGTGTTGATGACCGACATGTAAACACACCCAGAGGTTCGTCAAACATGGAAATCACTCCGGGACCCCAAAACAGCGAGCAATAGTCCACGAGACAGCCAGAATTAACCAAAATTGTGAGTGTTGATGACTGACACATAAACGCACCCCCGGGGTTCGTCAATCGTGGAAATCACTTCGGGACCCCAAAACTGAGTAATAGTCCAAGAAACGGGCCAGAATTGGCCAAAACTGCGAGACTTGACGACCAACACGTAAGCACACATTGGGGTTCGACAACAATGGAAATCGCTTTAGGACCCCAAAACGGTGAGTAGTAGTCCAAGAAAGGGACAGAATCGAAGAAAACCGCGATTGTTCATGACCGAAACATAAACGCACCAGGGGTTTGTCAAACGTGGAAATCCCTTCGGGACCCAAACCAGCGAGTTATAGTCCACCAAACGGGCCAGAATCGGCCAAAACTGCGAGTGTTGATGAACGACACGTAAGTGCATCTTTGGGTTCAACAACTATGGAAATCGCTTCGGGACCCCAAAAAGGTGAGTAATAGTCCACGAAACGGATCAGAATTGGCCAGAACTATGAGTGTTGACGACGGGCACGTAAACGCACCCCTAGGATTGTGAATCGTGGAAATCGCTCTAGGACCCCAAAACAGTGAGTAATTGTCCACGTGACAGACCAGAATTGGGCAAAATGGTGAGTGTTGATAACCGACACATAAACGCACCCCGGGGATTGCAAATCCTGTAAATCGCTTTAGGACCCCAAAACGGTGAGTAATAGTGCACCAAACGGACCAGAATCGGCCAAAACTGCGATTGTTGATGACCGACACGTAAGCGCACCGTAGGGTTTGTCAATCGTGGAAATCTCTTTGGGACCCCAAAACGGTGAGTAATAGTCCACGAAACGCGTTAGAATCGACATAACCGCGAGTGTTGATGACCGACACGTAAACGCACCCCGGAGTTCGTCAATCGTGCAAAACATTTCGGGACCCCGAAATAGTGAGTAATAGTGCACGAAACGGACCAGAATCGGACAAAACTATGATTGTTGATGACCAACACGTAAGCGCACCTTGGGGTTCAACAACTATGGAGATCGCTTCGGGACCCCAAAACGGTGAGTAATAGACATTGAAACGGGTCAGAATTGGCCAAAACTATCACTGTTGACGATGGACTCCCAAACGCACCCCGGGGATCTTCAATCATGGAAATCGTTCTGGGACCCCAAAATGGAGAGTAATAGTCCACGACACGGACCAGAACTGGCCAAAATTGTGAGTGTTGATAACTGACACGTACACGCACCCCGGGGTTCGTCAATCGTGGAAATCACTTCGGGACCCCAAAACTGAGTAATAGTCCAAGAAACAGTCCAGAATCGGCCCAAACTGCGTGTCTTGACGACCAACATGTAAATGCACCTCGTGGATCGTCAATCATGGAAATCGCTCTGGGACCCCAAAACAGTGAGTAATAATCCATGAAACAGACCCGAATTGGCAAAAATTGTGAGTGTTGGTAACCAACAGGTAAAATCACCCTGGGGTTCGTCAGTCGTGGAAATCACTTCGGGATGCCAAAACTGTGTAATAGTTCAAAACGGGCCAAAATCGGCCAAAACTGCGAGTCTTGACGACCAACATGCAAGCACACCTTGGGGTTCGACAAAAATGGAAATCTCTTTGGGACCCCAAAACGGTGAGTAATAGTCCACGAAACGGGTCGGAATCAACAAAACCTGTGAGTGTTGATGACCGACACGTAAACGCACCCAGAGGTTCGTCAATCGTGGAAATCACTCCGGGACCCCAAAACAGTGAGCAATAGTCCACGAGACGGCCAGAATTGGCCAAAATTGTGAGTGTTGATGACCGACACATAAACGCACCCCCGGGGTTCGTCAATCGTGGAAATCACTTCGGGACCCCAAAAATGAGTAATAATCCAAGAAACGGGCCAGAATCGGCCAAAACTGCGAGACTTGACGACCAACACGAAAGCACACCTTCGAGTTCGACAATAATGGAAATCGCTTAAGGACCCTAAAACGGTGAGTAATAGTCCATGAAAGGGACATAATCGACAAAAACCGCGATTGTTGATGACCGAAACATAAACGCACCAGGGGTTCGTCAATCGTGGAAATCCCTCCGGGACGCGAAACAGCGAGTAATAGTCCACAAAACGGGCCAGAATCGGCCAAAACTGCGAGTGTTGATGAACGACACGTAAGTGCATCTTTGGGTTCAACAACTATGGAAATCGCTTCGGGACCCCAAAAAGCTGAGTAATAGTCCACGAAACGGGTCAGAATTGGCCAGAACTATGAGTGTTGACGACGGGCATGTAAACGCACCCCTGGGATTGTGAATCGTGGAAATCGCTCTAGGACCCGAAAACAGTGAGTAATTGTCCACGTGACAGACCAGAATTGGGCAAAATGGTGAGTGTTGATAACCGACACATAAACGCACCCCGGGGATCGCAAATCGTGTAAATCGCTCTAGGACCCCAAAACAGTGAGTAATAGTGCACCAAACGGACCAGAATCGGCCAAAACTACGATTGTTGATGACCGACACGTAAGCGCACTGTAGGGTTTGTCAATCGTGGAAATCACTTCGGGATGCCAAAACTGTGTAATAGTTCAAAAAGGGGCAAAATCGGCCAAAACTGCGAGTCTTGACGACCAACATGCAAGCACACCTTGGGGTTCGACAAAAATGGAAATCTCTTTGGGACCCCAAAACAGTGAGTAATAGTCCACGAAACGGGTCGGAATCAACAAAACCTGCGAGTGTTGATGACCGACATGTAAACACACCCAGAGGTTCGTCAATCATGGAAATCACTCCGGGACCCCAAAACAGCGAGCAATAGTCCACGAGACAGCCAGAATTAACCAAAATTGTGAGTGTTGATGACCGACACATAAACGCACCCCCGGGGTTCGTCAATCGTGGAAATCACTTCGGGACCCCAAAACTGAGTAATAGTCCAAGAAACGGGCCAGAATTGGCCAAAACTGCGAGACTTGACGACCAACACGTAAGCACACATTGGGGTTCGACAACAATGGAAATCGCTTTAGGACCCCAAAACGGTGAGTAGTAGTCCAAGAAAGGGACAGAATCGAAGAAAACCGCGATTGTTCATGACCGAAACATAAACGCACCAGGGGTTTGTCAAACGTGGAAATCCCTCCGGGACCCAAACCAGCGAGTTATAGTCCACAAAACGGGCCAGAATCGGCCAAAACTGCGAGTGTTGATGAACGACACGTAAGTGCATCTTTCGGTTCAACAACTATGGAAATCGCTTCGGGACCCCAAAAAGGTGAGTAATAGTCCACGAAATGGATCAGAATTGGCCAGAACTATGAGTGTTGACGACGGGCACGTAAACGCACCCCTAGGATTGTGAATCGTGGAAATCGCTCTAGGACCCCAAAACAGTGAGTAATTGTCCACGTGACAGACCAGAATTGGGCAAAATGGTGAGTGTTGATAACCGACACATAAACGCACCCCGGGGATTGCAAATCCTGTAAATCGCTTTAGGACCCCAAAACGGTGAGTAATAGTGCACCAAACGGACCAGAATCGGCCAAAACTGCGATTGTTGATGACCGACACGTAAGCGCACCGTAGGGTTTGTCAATCGTGGAAATCTCTTTGGGACCCCAAAACGGTGAGTAATAGTCCACGAAACGCGTTAGAATCGACATAACCGCGAGTGTTGATGACCGACACGTAAACGCACCCCGGGGTTCTTCAATCGTGCAAAACATTTCGGGACCCCGAAATACTGAGTAATAGTGCACGAAACGGACCAGAATCGGACAAAACTATGATTGTTGATGACCAACACGTAAGCGCACCTTGGGGTTCAACAACTATGGAGATCGCTTCGGGACCCCAAAACGGTGAGTAATAGACATTGAAACGGGTCAGAATTGGCCAAAACTATCACTGTTGACGATGGACTCCCAAACGCACCCCGGGGATCTTCAATCATGGAAATCGTTCTGGGACCCCAAAATGGAGAGTAATAGTCCACGACACGGACCAGAACTGGCCAAAATTGTGAGTGTTGATAACTGACACGTACACGCACCCCGGGGTTCGTCAATCGTGGAAATCACTTCGGGACCCCAAAACTGAGTAATAGTCCAAGAAACAGTCCAGAATGGGCCCAAACTGCGTGTCTTGACGACCAACATGTAAATGCACCCCGTGGATCGTCAATCGTGGAAATCGCTCTGGGACCCCAAAACAGTGAGTAATAATCCATGAAACAGACCCGAATTGGCAAAAATTGTGAGTGTTGGTAACCAACAGGTAAAATCACCCTGGGGTTCGTCAGTCGTGGAAATCACTTCGGGATGCCAAAACTGTGTAATAGTTCAAAACGGGCCAAAATCGGCCAAAACTGCGAGTCTTGACGACCAACATGCAAGCACACCTTGGGGTTCGACAAAAATGGAAATCTCTTTGGGACCCCAAAACGGTGAGTAATAGTCCACGAAACGGGTCGGAATCAACAAAACCTGTGAGTGTTGATGACCGACACGTAAACGCACCCAGAGGTTCGTCAATCGTGGAAATCACTCCGGGACCCCAAAACAGTGAGCAATAGTCCACGAGACGGCCAGAATTGGCCAAAATTGTGAGTGTTGATGACCGACACATAAACGCACCCCCGGGGTTCGTCAATCGTGGAAATCACTTCGGGACCCCAAAAATGAGTAATAATCCAAGAAACGGGCCAGAATCGGCCAAAACCGCGAGACTTGACGACCAACACGAAAGCACACCTTGGAGTTCGACAACAATGGAAATCGCTTTGGGACCCTAAAACGGTGAGTAATAGTCCATGAAAGGGACATAATCGACAAAAACCGCGATTGTTGATGACCGAAACATAAACGCACCAGGGGTTCGTCAACCGTGGAAATCCCTCCGGAACCCGAAACAGCGAGTAATAGTCCACAAAACGGGCCAGAATCGGCCAAAACTGCGAGTGTTGATGAACGACACGTAAGTGCATCTTTGGGTTCAACAACTATGGAAATCGCTTCGGGACCCCAAAAAGCTGAGTAATAGTCCACGAAACGGGTCAGAATTGGCCAGAACTATGAGTGTTGACGACGGGCACGTAAAGTGCACCCCTGGGATTGTGAATCGTGGAAATCGCTCTAGGACCCAAAAACAGTGAGTAATTGTCCACGTGACAGACCAAAATTGGGCAAAATGGTGAGTGTTGATAACCGACACATAAACGCACCCTGGGGATCGCAAATCCTGTAAATCGCTCTAGGACCCCAAAACGGTGAGTAATAGTGCACCAAACGGACCAGAATCGGCCAAAACTGCGATTGTTGATGACCGACACGTAAGCGCACCGTAGGGTTTGTCAATGGGGAAATCACTTCGGGATGCCAAAACTGTGTAATAGTTCAAAAACGGGCCAAAATCGGCCAAAACTGCGAGTCTTGACGACCAACACGCAAGCACACGTTGGGGTTTGACAAAAATGGAAATCTCTTTGGGACCCCAAAACAGTGAGTAATAGTCCACGAAACGGGTCGGAATCAACAAAACCTGCGAGTGTTGATGACCGACATGTAAACACACCCAGAGGTTCGTCAATCATGGAAATCACTCCGGGACCCCAAAACAGCGAGTAATAGTCCACGAGACAGCCAGAATTAACCAAAATTGTGAGTGTTGATGACCAACACATAAACGCACCCCCGGGGTTCGTCAATCGTGGAAATCACTTCGGGACCCCAAAACTGAGTAATAGTCCAAGAAACGGGCCAGAATTGGCTAAAACTGCGAGATTTGACGACCAACACGTAAGCACACATTGGGGTTCGACACAATGGAAATCGCTTTAGGACCCCAAAACGGTGAGTAGTAGTCCACGAAAGGGACAGAATCGAAGAAAACCGCGATTGTTCATGACCGAAACATAAACGCACCAGGGGTTTGTCAAACGTGGAAATCCCTCCGGGACCCGAACCAGCGAGTTATAGTCCACAAAACGGGCCAGAATCGGCCAAAACTGCGAGTGTTGATGAACGACACGTAAGTGCATCTTTGGGTTCAACAACTATGGAAATCGCTTCGGGACCCCATAAAGGTGTGTAATAGTCCATGAAACGGGTCAGAATTGGCCAGAATTATAAGTGTTGATGACGGGCACGTAAACGCATCCCCGGGATCGTGAATCGTGGAAATCGCTCTGGGACCCCAAAACGGTTAGTGATAGTCCACGAGACGGACCAGAATTGGGCAAAATGGTGAGTGTTGATAATCGACACATAAACGCACCCCGGGGATCGCAAATCCTGTAAATCGCTCTAGGACCCCAAAACGGTGAGTAGTAGTCCACGAAAGGGACAGAATCGAAGAAAACCGCGATTGTTGATGACCGACACGTAAGCGCACCGTAGGGTTTGTCAATCGTGGAAATCTCTTTGGGACCCCAAAACGGTGAGTAATAGTCCACGAAACGCGTTAGAATCGACAAAACCGCGAGTGTTGATGACCGACACGTAAACGCACCCCGGGGTTCGTCAATCGTGCAAAACACTTCGGGACCCCGAAATAGTGAGTAATAGTGCACGAAACGGACCAGAATCGGACAAAACTATGATTGTTGATGACCAACACGTAAGCGCACCTTGGGGTTCAACAACTATGGAGATCGCTTCGGGACCCCAAAACGGTGAGTAATAGACATTGAAACGGGTCAGAATTGGCCAAAACTATCACTGTTGACGATGGACTCCCAAACGCACCCCGGGGATCTTCAATCATGGAAATCGTTCTGGGACCCCAAAATGGAGAGTAATAGTCCACGACACGGACCAGAACTGGCCAAAATTGTGAGTGTTGATAACTGACACGTACACGCACCCCGGGGTTCGTCAATCGTGGAAATCACTTCGGGACCCCAAAACTGAGTAATAGTCCAAGAAACAGTCCAGAATCGGCCCAAACTGCGTGTCTTGACGACCAACATGTAAATGCACCCCGGAGATCGTCAATCGTGGAAATCGCTCTGGGACCCCAAAACAGTGAGTAATAATCCATGAAACAGACCCGAATTGGCAAAAATTGTGAGTGTTGGTAACCAACAGGTAAAATCACCCTGGGGTTCGTCAGTCGTGGAAATCACTTCGGGATGCCAAAACTGTGTAATAGTTCAAAACGGGCCAAAATCGGCCAAAACTGCGAGTCTTGACGACCAACATGCAAGCACACCTTGGGGTTCGACAAAAATGGAAATCTCTTTGGGACCCCAAAACGGTGAGTAATAGTCCACGAAACGGGTCGGAATCAACAAAACCTGTGAGTGTTGATGACCGACACGTAAACGCACCCAGAGGTTCGTCAATCGTGGAAATCACTCCGGGACCCCAAAATAGTGAGCAATAGTCCACGAGACGGCCAGAATTGGCCAAAATTGTGAGTGTTGATGACCAACACATAAACGCACCCCCGGGGTTCGTCAATCGTGGAAATCACTTCGGGACCCCAAAAATGAGTAATAATCCAAGAAATGGGCCAGAATCGGCCAAAACTGCGAGACTTGACGACCAACACGAAAGCACACCTTGGAGTTCGACAACAATGGAAATCGCTTTAGGACCCTAAAACGGTGAGTAATAGTCCATGAAAGGGACATAATCGACAAAAACCGCGATTGTTGATGACCGAAACATAAACGCACCAGGGGTTCGTCAATCGTGGAAATCCCTCCGGGACCCGAAACAGCGAGTAATAGTCCACAAAACGGGCCAGAATCGGCCAAAACTGCGAGTGTTGATGAACGACACGTAAGTGCATCTTTGGGTTCAACAACTATGGAAATCGCTTCGGGACCCCAAAAAGCTGAGTAATAGTCCACGAAACGTGTCAGAATTGGCCAGAACTATGAGTGTTGACGACGGGCACGTAAACGCACCCCTGGGATTGTGAATCGTGGAAATCGCTCTAGGACCCAAAAACAGTGAGTAATTGTCCACGTGACAGACCAAAATTGGGCAAAATGGTGAGTGTTGATAACCGACACATAAACGCACCCTGGGGATCGCAAATCCTGTAAATCGCTCTAGGACCCCAAAACGGTGAGTAATAGTGCACCAAACGGACCAGAATCGGCCAAAACTGCGATTGTTGATGACCGACACGTAAGCGCACCGTAGGGTTTGTCAACGGGGAAATCACTTCGGGATGCCAAAACTGTGTAATAGTTCAAAAACGGGCCAAAATCGGCCAAAACTGCGAGTCTTGACGACCAACACGCAAGCACACCTTGGGGTTTGACAAAAATGGAAATCTCTTTGGGACCCCAAAACGGTGAGTAATAGTCCACGAAACGGGTCGGAATCAACAAAACCTGCGAGTGTTGATGACCGACATGTAAACGCACCCAGAGGTTCTTCAATCATGGAAATCACTCCGGGACCCCAAAACAGCGAGTAATAGTCCACGAGACAGCCAGAATTAACCAAAATTGTGAGTGTTGATGACCGACACATAAACGCACCCCCGGGGTTCGTCAATCGTGGAAATCACTTCGGGACCCCAAAACTGAGTAATAGTCCAAGAAACGGGCCAGAATTGGCCAAAACTGCGAGATTTGACGACCAACACGTAAGCACACATTGGGGTTCGACACAATGGAAATCGCTTTAGGACCCCAAAATGGTGAGTAGTAGTCCACGAAAGGGACAGAATCGAAGAAAACCGCGATTGTTCATGACCGAAACATAAACGCACCAGGGGTTTGTCAAACGTGGAAATCCCTCCGGGACCCGAACCAGCGAGTTATAGTCCACAAAACGGGCCAGAATCGACCAAAACTGCGAGTGTTGATGAACGACACGTAAGTGCATCTTTGGGTTCAACAACTATGGAAATCGCTTCGGGACCCCATAAAGGTGAGTAATAGTCTACGAAACGGGTCAGAATTGGCCAGAATTATAAGTGTTGATGACGGGCACGTAAACTCATCCCCGGGATCGTGAATCGTGGAAATCGCACTGGGACCCCAAAACGGTTAGTGATAGTCCACGAGAAGGACCAGAATTGGGCAAAACGGTGAGTGTTGATAACCGACACGTAAACGCACCCCGGGGATGGCCAATCGTCTAAATCGCTCTAGGACCCCAAAATGGTGAGTAATAGTGCACCAAACGGACCAGAATCGGCCAAAACTGCGATTGTTGATGACCGACACGTAAGCGCACCATAGGGTTTGTCAATCGTGGAAAGCTCTTTGGGACCCGAAAACGGTGAGTAATAGTCCACGAAACGCGTTAGAATCGACAAAACCTCGAGTGTTGATGACCGACACGTAAACGCACCCCGGGGTTCGTCAATCATGCAAAACACTTCGGGACCCCGAAATAGTGAGTAATAGTGCACGAAACGGACCAGAATCGGACAAAACTATGATTGTTGATGACCAACACGTAAGCGCACCTTGGGGTTCAACAACTATGGAGATCGCTTCGGGACCCCAAAACGGTGAGTAATAGACATTGAAACGGGTCAGAATTGGCGAAAACTATCACTGTTGACGATGGACTCCCAAACGCACCCTGGGGATCTTCAATCATGGAAATCATTCTGGGACCCCAAAATGGAGAGTAATAGTCCACGACACGGACCAGAACTGGCCAAAATTGTGAGTGTTCATAACTGACACGTACACGCACCCCGGGGTTCGTCAATCGTGGAAATCACTTCGGGACCCCAAAACTGAGTAATAGTCCAAGAAACAGTCTAATATCGGCCCAAACTGCGTGTCTTGACGACCAACATGTAAATGCACTCCGGGGATCGTCAATCGTGGAAATCGCTCTGGGACCCCAAAACAATGAGTAATAATCCATGAAACAGACCCGAATTGGCAAAAATTGTGAGTGTTGGTAACCAACAGGTAAAATCACCCTGGGGTTCGTCAGTCGTGGAAATCACTTTGGGATGCCAAAACTGTGTAATAGTTCAAAACGGGCCAAAATCGGCCAAAACTGCGAGTCTTGACGACCAACACGCAAGCACACCTTGGGGTTTGACAAAAATGGAAATCTCTTTGGGACCCCAAAACGGTGAGTAATAGTCCACGAAACGGGTCGGAATCAACAAAACCTGCGAGTGTTGATGACCGACATGTAAACGCACCCAGAGGTTCTTCAATCATGGAAATCACTCCGGGACCCCAAAACAGCGAGTAATAGTCCACGAGACAGCCAGAATTAACCAAAATTGTGAGTGTTGATGACCGACACATAAACGCACCCCCGGGGTTCGTCAATCGTGGAAATCACTTCGGGACCCCAAAACTGAGTAATAGTCCAAGAAACGGGCCAGAATTGGCCAAAACTGCGAGATTTGACGACCAACACGTAAGCACACATTGGGGTTCGACACAATGGAAATCGCTTTAGGACCCCAAAATGGTGAGTAGTAGTCCACGAAAGGGACAGAATCGAAGAAAACCGCGATTGTTCATGACCGAAACATAAACGCACCAGGGGTTTGTCAAACGTGGAAATCCCTCCGGGACCCGAACCAGCGAGTTATAGTCCACAAAACGGGCCAGAATCGACCAAAACTGCGAGTGTTGATGAACGACACGTAAGTGCATCTTTGGGTTCAACAACTATGGAAATCGCTTCGGGACCCCATAAAGGTGAGTAATAGTCTACGAAACGGGTCAGAATTGGCCAGAATTATAAGTGTTGATGACGGGCACGTAAACTCATCCCCGGGATCGTGAATCGTGGAAATCGCTCTGGGACCCCAAAACGGTTAGTGATAGTCCACGAGAAGGACCAGAATTGGGCAAAACGGTGAGTGTTGATAACCGACACGTAAACGCACCCCGGGGATGGCCAATCGTCTAAATCGCTCTAGGACCCCAAAATGGTGAGTAATAGTGCACCAAACGGACCAGAATCGGCCAAAACTGCGATTGTTGATGACCGACACGTAAGCGCACCATAGGGTTTGTCAATCGTGGAAAGCTCTTTGGGACCCGAAAACGGTGAGTAATAGTCCACGAAACGCGTTAGAATCGACAAAACCTCGAGTGTTGATGACCGACACGTAAACGCACCCCGGGGTTCGTCAATCATGCAAAACACTTCGGGACCCCGAAATAGTGAGTAATAGTGCACGAAACGGACCAGAATCGGACAAAACTATGATTGTTGATGACCAACACGTAAGCGCACCTTGGGGTTCAACAACTATGGAGATCGCTTCGGGACCCCAAAACGGTGAGTAATAGACATTGAAACGGGTCAGAATTGGCGAAAACTATCACTGTTGACGATGGACTCCCAAACGCACCCTGGGGATCTTCAATCATGGAAATCATTCTGGGACCCCAAAATGGAGAGTAATAGTCCACGACACGGACCAGAACTGGCCAAAATTGTGAGTGTTGATAACTGACACGTACACGCACCCCGGGGTTCGTCAATCGTGGAAATCACTTCGGGACCCCAAAACTGAGTAATAGTCCAAGAAACAGTCTAATATCGGCCCAAACTGCGTGTCTTGACGACCAACATGTAAATGCACTCCGGGGATCGTCAATCGTGGAAATCGCTCTGGGACCCCAAAACAATGAGTAATAATCCATGAAACAGACCCGAATTGGCAAAAATTGTGAGTGTTGGTAACCAGCAGGTAAAATCACCCTGGGGTTCGTCAGTCGTGGAAATCACTTTGGGATGCCAAAACTGTGTAATAGTTCAAAACGGGCCAAAATCGGCCAAAACTGCGAGTCTTGACGACCAACATGCAAGCACACCTTGGGGTTCGACAAAAATGGAAATCTCTTTGGGACCCCAAAACGGTGAGTAATAGTCCACGAAACGGGTCGGAATCAACAAAACCTGCGAGTGTTGATGACCGACACGTAAACGCACCCAGAGGTTCGTCAATCGTGGAAATCACTCCGGGACCCCAAAACAGTGAGTAATAGTCCACGAGACGGCCAGAATTGGCCAAAATTGTGAGTGTTGATGACCGACACATAAACGCACCCCCGGGGTTCGTCAATCGTGGAAATCACTTCGGGACCTCAAAACTGAGTAATAATCCAAGAAACGGGCCTGAATCGGCCAAAACTGCGAGACTTGACGACCAACACGAAAGCACACCTTGGGGTTCGACAACAATGGAAATCGCTTTAGGACCCTAAAACGGTGAGTAATAGTCCACGAAAGGGACATAATCGACAAAAACCGCGATTGTTGATGACCGAAACATAAACGCACCAGGGGTTCGTCAATCGTGGAAATCCCTCCGGGACCCGAAACAGCGAGTAATAGTCCACAAAACGGGCCAGAATCGGCCAAAACTG
>NW_025228341.1:37519-72121 GCF_018294505.1 Triticum aestivum | reverse complement strand
GAAATACATAAGTATAGGCTATTTTTAGAGTCCGTATGTGTGGGGAAACAAGAGATAGGGTTGATTTCGGACCCCTCCACCAAGGGCCACGAAATTCCCCCCTCTTCCTCCATATATACAGCCCTTAGGGCATCGTTTAGACTTTGGGTTTTGTTTAGATTAAAAGTTCGCCATAGCTGCAACTTCGCGTACTTCGTTTGTGTTCAACGACCAGACAAAGGCGTCACAGAACCCCACCTTGATCAATAAAGCTTTCATCTTATATTCGCAATATCCAGATTGCAATCTCAGTTTCTTGCTTGTTCTTCGTTTGCTCGCAGGAAACAGACCCTCGTGGTCAGGTTGATCGTGCTCCGGCGTGGTCAATAACCTCTCGGAGTTGGTTTAGCGATTGCTAAGGCGCGACGTCCTCGCACGTTCGTAGTCGGATCGTCAAAGTCGACTTCCACCAAAGCGATATCCATCATCTCATCGAAAGACGGGACACCCTCGCCTCTATTATTACTTTGATGACATATTGATTTATAGCGGATCTTTGGAAGAACATTTGGAACATTTACGTGCTGTTTTTATTGCTCTACGTGATGCACGTTTGTTTGGTAACCTTGGGAAGTGCACCTTTTGCACCGACCGAGTATCTTTTCTTGGCTATGTTGTTACTCCACAGGGAATTGAAGTTGACAAAGCCAAGATTGAAGCTATTGAGAGTTGGCCGCAGCCCAAAACGGTCACACAAGTGAGGAGTTTTCTTGGCCTCGCTGGATTCTATAGGCGTTTTGTGAGAGATTTCAGCACCATTGCTGCACCTCTCAATGATCTTACAAAGAAAGATGTGCCTTTTCTTTGGGATACCGCACAGGAAGAAGCCTTCACGGTATTGAAAGATAAGTTGACACATGCTCCTTTACTCCAACTTCCTGATTTTAATAAGACTTTTGAGCTTGAATGTGATGCTAGTGGAATTGGATTAGGAGGTGTGTTATTACAAGATGGCAAACCTGTTGCATACTTTTCTGAAAAATTGAGTGGGCCTAGTCTGAATTATTCTACTTATGATAAAGAATTATATGCTCTTGTTCGGACTTTAGAAACATGGCAACATTATTTATGGCCCAAAGAATTTGTTATACATTCTGATCATGAATCTTTGAAACATATTAAAAGTCAAGCTAAACTGAATCGTAGACATGCTAAATGGGTTGAATTCATTGAGACTTTCCCTTATGTCATTAAACACAAGAAGGGAAAAGAAAATGTTATTGCTGATGCATTGTCTCGTCGCTATACTATGCTTTCACAACTTGACTTCAAAATATTTGGTTTGGAGACCATCTGATGAGGACATCAATACAATTGTTACACCCACAGCCCCTGCTGCTATACATACTGGACCAATTACTAGAGCTCGTGCACGCCAACTAAATTACCAGGTACTTTCGTTTCTTGGTAATTATTCTAATGTTCATGAGAATATGATGCTGCCTAAATTGGATACATTTGTTTTGCTTACAAATGAAGGGCCTAGCTTGGAGAAGGATGAACATTGGAGCAAGAACAAGCATGGAGATGATGGCATGCGCAAGGGAAACAAGAACGGAGTTACAAGTGATGATTTCAGGACTTTGAAGCCACCATAATGGGTGCATGAAGCCTTGGACGAAATATACAAGACGCCACTTCATAAATTTCGTCCCGAGGCTATTTTAGGTGCTGCGTCACCTTATTATTGGGCCAGGCCCATGTAATTTCGAAATACATAAGTATAGGCTATTTTTAGAGTCCGTATGTGTGGGAAAACAAGAGATAGGGTTGATTTCGGACCCCTCCACCAAGGGCCACGAAATTCTCCCCCTCTTCCTCCATATATACAGCCCTTAGGGCATCGTTTAGACTTTGGGGTTTTGTTTAGATTAAAAGTTCGCCATAGCTGCAACTTCGCGTACTTCGTTTGTGTTCAACGACCAGACCAAGGCGTCACAGAACCCCACCTTGATCAATAAAGCTTTCATCTTATATTCGCAATATCCAGATTGCAATCTTAGTTTCTTGCTTGTTCTTCGTTTGCTCGCAGGAAACAGACCCTCGTGGTCAGGTTGATCGTGCTCCGGCGTGGTCAATAACCTCTCGGAGTTGGTTTAGCGATTGCTAAGGCGCGACGTCCTCGCACGTTCGTAGTCGGATCGTCAAAGTCGACTTCCACCAAAGCGAAATCCACCATCTCATCGAAAGACGGGACACCTTTGCCTCTATCACTCTTTGCCTCCTGCTGTCACTAACATTTTGCAGGAGTTCGCTGACGTTTTTCCACAAGACGTGCCACCGGGATTACCGCCTATTCGAGGGATTGAGCATCAGATTGACTTAATTCCCGGTGCTTCACTGCCAAACCGTGCACCATACCATACCAATCCAGAGGAGACGAAGGAGATTATGCGTCAAGTACAAGAGCTTCTCGACAAAGGTTATATACGCGAATCCCTTAGTCCTTGTGCTGTTCCTATTATTCTAGTGCCGAAAAAGGATGGTACATCACGTATGTGTGTTGATTGTAGAGGCATTAATAATATTACTATTCGTTATCGTCATCCTATTCCTAGGCTAGATGATATGCTTGATGAATTGAGTGGCTCTACAATATTCTCCAAAGTTGATTTGCGTAGTGGCTACCATCAAATTCGTATGAAATTGGGAGATGAATGGAAAACAGCATTTAAAACTAAGTTTGGATTATATGAGTGGTTAGTCATGCCTTTTGGGTTAACTAATGCACCTAGTACTTTCATGAGATTAATGAACGAAGTTTTACGTGCTTTCATTGGACGATTTGTGGTAGTTTACTTTGATGACATATTGATTTATAGCAGTTCTTTGGAGGAACATTTGGAACATTTACGTGATGTTTTTATTGCTCTACGTGATGCACGTTTGTTTGGTAACCTTGGGAAGTGCACCTTTTGCACCGACCGAGTATCTTTTCTTGGCTATGTTGTTACTCCACAGGGAATTGAAGTTGATAAAGCCAAGATTGAAGCTATTGAGAGTTGGCCGCAGCCCAAAACGGTCACACAAGTGAGGAGTTTTCTTGGCCTCGCTGGATTCTATAGGCGTTTTGTGAGAGATTTCAGCACCATTGCTGCACCTCTCAACGAGCTTACAAAGAAGGATGTGCCTTTTGTTTGGGGTACCGCACAGGAAGAAGCCTTCACGGTATTGAAAGATAAGTTGACACATGCTCCTTTACTCCAACTTCCTGATTTTAATAAGACTTTTGAGCTTGAATGTGATGCTAGTGGAATTGGATTAGGAGGTGTGTTATTACAAGATGACAAACCTGTTGCATACTTTTCTGAAAAATTGAGTGGGCCTAGTCTGAATTATTCTACTTATGATAAAGAATTATATGCTCTTGTTCGGACTTTAGAAACATGGCAACATTATTTATGGCCCAAAGAATTTGTTATACATTCTGATCATGAATCTTTGAAACATATTAAAAGTCAAGCTAAACTGAATCGTAGACATGCTAAATGGGTTGAATTCATTGAGACTTTCCCTTATGTCATTAAACACAAGAAGGGAAAAGAAAATGTTATTGCTGATGCATTGTCTCGTCGCTATACTATGCTTTCACAACTTGACTTCAAAATATTTGGTTTGGAGACTATCAAAGATCAATATGTGCATGATGCTGATTTTAAAGATGTAATGCAGAATTGTAAAGAAGGAAGAATGTGGAACAAGTTTGTTGTTAATGATGGATTTGTGTTTCGTGCTAACAAGCTATGCATTCCAGCTAGCTCCGTTCGTCTTTTGTTGTTGCAGGAGGCGCATGGAGGAGGATTAATGGGACACTTTGGCGTGAAGAAGACGGAGGACGTACTTGCTACACATTTCTTTTGGCCAAAGATGAGACGGGATGTTGAGCGTTTTATTGCTCGCTGCACTACATGTCAAAAAGCTAAGTCACGACTCAATCCTCATGGTTTATATATGCCTTTGCCTGTACCTAGTGTTCCTTGGGAGGATATATCTATGGACTTTGTTTTAGGTTTACCTCGAACAAAGAAGGGGAGGGATAGCATATTTGTTGTCGTGGATAGATTCTCGAAAATGGCACACTTTATACCATGTCATAAAAGCGATGATGCTGTTAATGTTGCTGATTTGTTCTTTCGTGAAATTATTCGCTTGCATGGTGTGCCAAATACTATTGTTTCAGATCGTGATACTAAATTTCTTAGCCACTTTTGGAGATGTTTATGGGCTAAGTTGGGGACTAAACTGCTTTTTAGTGCTACTTGTCACCCCCAAACTGATGGACAAACTGAAGTAGTCAATAGAACGTTGTCTACTATGCTTAGGGCTGTTTTGAAGAATAATAAGAAAATGTGGGAGGAATGCTTGCCTCATATTGAATTTGCTTATAATCGTTCATTGCATTCTACTACTAAGATGTGCCCTTTTGAAGTTGTGTATGGTTTCCTACCTCGTGCACCTATTGATTTGTTGCCTCTTCCATCTTCGGAGAAGGTTAATTTTGATGCTAAACAACGTGCTGAATTGATTTTAAAAATGCATGAGTTAACTAAGGAAAACATTGAGCGCATGAATGCTAAATATAAACTTGCTGGAGATAAGGGTAGAAAACATGTTGTGTTTGCACCTGGAGATCTTGTTTGGTTACATTTGCGTAAGGATAGATTTCCTGATTTGCGTAAATCAAAGTTAATGCCACGTGCTGATGGTCCCTTTAAGGTGTTAGAGAAAATAAATGATAATGCATATAAACTTGAGCTGCCTGCAGATTTTGGGGTTAGTCCCACTTTTAACATTGCAGATTTGAAGCCTTATTTGGGTCAGGAAGATGAACTTCCGTCGAGGACGACTTCATTTCAAGAAGGGGAGGATGATGAGGACATCAATACAATTGTTACACCCACAGCCCCTGCTGCTATACATACTGGACTAATTACTAGAGCTCGTGCACGCCAACTAAATTACCAGGTACTTTCGTTTCTTGGTAATGATTCTAATGTTCATGAGAATATGATGCTGCCTAAATTGGATACATTTGTTTTGCTTACAAATGAAGGGCCTAGCTTGGAGAAGGATGAACATTGGAGCAAGAACAAGCATGGAGATGATGGCATGCGCAAGGGGAACAAGAACGGAGTTACAAGTGATGATTTCAGGACTTTGAAGCCACCATAATGGGTGCATGAAGCCTTGGACGAAATATACAAGATGCCACTTCATAAATTTCGTCCCGAGGCTATTTTAGGTGCTGCGTCACCTTATTTTTGGGCCAGGCCCATGTAATTTCGAAATACATAAGTATAGGCTATTTTTAGAGTCCGTATGTGTGGGGAAACAAGAGATAGGGTTGATTTCGGACCCCTCCACCAAGGGCCACGAAATTCCCCCCCTCTTCCTCCATATATACAGCCCTTAGGGCATCGTTTAGACTTTGGGTTTTGTTTAGATTAAAAGTTCGCCATAGCTGCAACTTCGCGTACTTCGTTTGTGTTCAACGACCAGACAAAGGCGTCACAGAACCCCACCTTGATCAATGAAGCTTTCATCTTATATTCGCAATATCCAGATTGCACTCTTAGTTTCTTGCTTGTTCTTCATTTGCTCGCAGGAAACAGGCCCTCGTGGTCAGGTTGATCGTGCTCCGGCGTGGTCAATAACCTCTCGGAGTTGGTTTAGCGATTGCTAAGGTGCGACGTCCTCACACGTTCGTAGTCGGATCGTCAAATTCGACTTCCACCAAAGCGATATCCATCATCTCATCGAAAGACGGGACACCTTTGCCTCTATCAAACACGGCTTGCTCGGCGGAGGTCTGTTTCGCGATGTGGAGGTAGTCGTTGTTGTTGTTGTTGGAGAGGTGCGTTAGGTGCAGCGGGTGGTGGTGGTGGAAGACGCGCGAGCAATTCATTAAACTTGTTATCGAGCTTTGTTTCGAACGTCTTCTCAAGGCTAGTGATCTTCTCCATGGCCTCTTCAAAATTGTTCAGCACATCTTGCACCTGTTCAGTCATCATTTGCTAAAACTTATCATGAAGCTCCTTGTTCGATAAATTCTCCCAGTCAATCTCGTCGGCTTGTGATCCTGGCATGGTTAGCAGCAATAGAAACACACAAGAATATGATCCTACAGACTACGAACAAGTGGTGGTGGTGGGTGTCACAAATCCGTCAAGCAAAACTCAAATTCTTACCAGTTCTTACCGAGCAACATGCGGTGATCGGCAACCGTTGTAGTCAAAACTCTCAAAGCTTGGATAGAGCGATTACCAGGGAGAGTCAAACGCACGACGTAGGTGTATATGGAGCTGGGAAGGCTTATAATATGGTAGCAAAAAGGGTCAGCAATAATCAATTCAGAGATGCAAAGTTGAAAAAACGCTCAACGACGGTACTGTGCTGGTCCTAGGCTAGACTGTGCTAGAGACGCGAGCCTAGAACACCAACAAAATCACGGCGCGGCACGTAAACAAGGCAGGAGCACACTCTGAATTTTTTTTCTCTTTTTTTTGCACTTTTTTTTCCTCTTTTTTTTTTGCTCCGCAACAAATTTTTTTCGAAAAAGTCTACAAATGGTCTAAAAACTGCCTAGCCAGAATTTTCCAGACTTAGTTTTTTTTTGAAATTGGAACTATTTTTCTTCTGTGGATGGCTCGGAAGTTGGGGAGTCCTTCTCTGTCACGACTCGGAGTATCGCGTGATCTGGAAATCGAAAACAATGCAACAATTACTAGACTCGGACTAGGACTGGTGGCGGAGATGAATCTGGTGGAACTCGGACTGGTGGCGGAGATGAATCTGGTGGAACACGGACAGGTGGCGGATATATGTTGCAGGTGAACTCGGATTGGCGTGATGGCGGCGGATATGTGGTGGCGTATATGGATTCGGATTGGCGGTGAATATGTGGTGGTGGTATATGGCAACAACGACGATGATGATGCGGTGGTGATATATGGCAGCGGCGACGTGACAACCTGTGAACAGAAATCGAAACTCTAAAAGACTAGACGCTAAGACCAGCAACTGGACACGACGATGCAACCGCAAATTCAACAAAGCAAATACAGAAAAGATTATGGAAGGCTCAGATTGGTTCGGATGGGATGAACAAACCCTAATTTTTTTTTTGGCTTTTTCGTTGACTATAGGTATGAAGAACAAACTCGATCTAAACTACGAAAAACTGTAAAATCTCACCAAGCAACCTGGAAATCTGATACCACTTGATAGAGGCAAAGGTGTCCCGTCTTTCGATGAGATGATGGATATCGCTTTGGTGGAAGTCGACTTTGACGATCCGACTACGAACGTGCGAGGACGTCGCGCCTTAGCAATCGCTAAACCAACTCCGAGAGGTTATTGACCACGCCGGAGCACGATCAACCTGACCACGAGGGTCTGTTTCCTGCGAGCAAACGAAGAACAAGCAAGAAACTAAGATTGCAATCTGGATATTGCGAATATAAGATGAAAGCTTTATTGATCAAGGTGGGGTTCTGTGACGCCTTTGTCTGGTCGTTGAACACAAACGAAGTACGCGAAGTTGCAGCTATGGCGAACTTTTAATCTAAACAAAACCCAAAGTCTAAACGGTGCCCTAAGGGCTGTATATATGGAGGAAGAGAGGGGGAATTTCGTGGCCCTTGGTGGAGGGGTCCGAAATCAACCCTATCTCTTGTTTCCCCACACATACGGACTCTAAAAATAGCCTATACTTATGTATTTCGATATTACATGGGCCTGGCCCAATAAAAAGGTGACGCAGCACCTATAATAGCCTCGGGACGAAATTTATGAAGTCGCATCTTGTATATTTCGTCCAAGGCTTCATGCACCCATTATGGTGGCTTCAAAGTCCTGAAATCATCACTTGTAACTCCGTTCTTGTTCCCCTTGCGCATGGCATCATCTCCATGCTTGTTCTTGCTCCAATGTTCATCCTTCTCCAAGCTAGGCCCTACATTTGTAAGCAAAACAAATGTATCCAATTTAGCCAGCATCATATTCTCATGAACATTAGAATCATTACCAAGAAACGAAAGTACCTGATAATTTAATTGGCGTGCGCGAGCTCTAGTAATTGGTCCCGTATATGTAGCAGTAGGGGTTGTGGGTGTAACAATGGTATTGATGTCCTCATCACCGTCCGCTGCAAAAAACAGACAGCAAAGAAGGCCTTTGCCGACCCTGTCTTTGCCGTCGCTGTTTGCCGTCCGTGGCGGACGGCAAAGGCCTTTGCCGTCCGCCGTCCTAGCCTTTGCCGTCCGCCATGGCTGATGGCAAAGTACCAGATTCCTGTTGTGTACCCACCATCCTCAGTAGCAATCATCACACGCTGAGATTTGCATTCTCTCGCATAATGACCTCTTCCCTTACAACAACGACAAATAATATCACTTGTGTGCCTAGTTGATGCCATGGAAGAAGAAGAGCTCTGTGCAGGCCCGGCGGGTGCGCACTTGGCAGATAGTGGTGGTTCTGCCTGCTTTCTTGTATCACGGCTGGAGGTGGCACCTGATGGAGGTGCTGGTGCAGTGGAAGTAGAAGATGCATGCGGTGTCCATGATGATGGTCGACCTGCAGAAAACTTAGTTCGCGCTAATGCGTGTCGATCCTGCACTTCACGTTCAGCTTTACAAGCAAGATGGAATAAACGAGTGATATTAGTATACTCCTTATACTCTAGAATGGTCTGAATCTCTCTATTTAATCCACCCATAAAACGTGCAAGCATAGCTTCATTCTCCTCTACAATACCACATCTAATCATGTCAGTTTGTAATTCCTGATAATATTCTTCTACAGAATTTTTTCCTTGTCTTAAACGCTGCAATTTTTGAAGCAATTCAAGTTGATAATATGGTGGAACCCAATGAGTACGCATAGCAGTTTTCAAAGCAGCCCAAGTGATGTAGGGCGGAACCCTATGTGGACGATCTTTCACGTTTGGAGTGGATGCTACGGGGAATCACGAAGAACACGCGGAAGCACACGAGGAAATCACGGGGAGGAACGAGGGAAAACACTCAACGAACAAGGAATCGGTTACACAAGTGCTAGATCAAAGAACACAAAGAGATACACGAGATGCAAAGTCAACAAAGGTAAGGATACAAAGGTAACCGGTCTTCTCCGTGAGGAGGTCTTGAATCCACAAGGGGATCTTCCCACGAGGGGGTCTTGAATCCGATAGGATCTTCTCCGAAGAGGCCGCGGTCTCTCACGAGGAGGAGATCCGATGGATGGGCGAAGCTCTATCTCTAACTTGAGCTAAATCAACGCTAACCCTAGCTAGGAGGAGGTGGAGGAGTATATATAGTCTAGAGCCACAAAGGGGTAAGTGAGGGCGAAAGGGTACATGGGATTGGCCCATACACCGTGCACAGACAGGGCGGTAGTACCGGTCCTTCGGGCGATAGTACCGTTTGAGGCACGCAAGCTGTAGTACCGCTATGATGGACGGTAGTACTGCTCTGGAGCCGTTCGATCTCCGAAGTTTGTCGGACTTTGCAGAAGTGGAGAGGATGTAGAGCGGTAGTGCCGCTTGTGATGATAAGCGGTAGTACCGCTGGGCCAGGGCGGAAGTACCGTTTGCTCCCGGCTTCTTCTTCCTTCTCCTCTTACATGCTTGGCCTTTGTCCTTGGATCCTCCATGGTCGTTTCGGTTGTACCTGAGTGTACGCAAGGTCCATGCATGAGGTAGTAGCCATGTCTCACATGTGGAAAGTGACGATTCGAAGAGGAGCGAGTTCACCTTGTGTCCAATGGCGTATGTTCGAGGTCTCGTCGTATGTATCCTTGGGGCTTGGAGAGTAGTCGGAGTGTACACGGGGATGGACGTGGGATGCTCCGCATCATCTCCCCTCCCCTTGGGAAAGATCCGACCTCGGATCGTGATCCTCATCACCATGGAAACGGTTGTCGTGGATGGACTTGTAGTTGGACGAAGTTGAAGACATGGCGCAATCCAAGTAGTCCAAGGTGTCACCGGAGTGAGAGACATGCAAAAAGAGCAAACACAAGCAACACTCGGAAATACAATTGATAGAGGCAAAGGTGTCTCGTCTTTCGATGAGGTGATGGATATCGCTTTGGTGGAAGTCGACTTTGACGATCCGACTACAAACGTGCGAGGACGTCGCGCCTTAGCAATCGCTAAACCAACTCCGAGAGGTTATTGACCACGCCGGAGCACGATCAACCTGACCACGAGGGTCTGTTTCCTGCGAGCAAACGAAGAACAAGCAAGAAACTAAGATTGCAATCTGGATATTGCGAATATAAGATGAAAGCTTTATTGATCAAGGTGGGGTTCTGTGACGCCTTTGTCTGGTCGTTGAACACAAACGAAGTACGCGAAGTTGCAGCTATGGCGAACTTTTAATCTAAACAAAACCCAAAGTCTAAACGGTGCCCTAAGGGCTGTATATATGGAGGAAGAGAGGGGGAATTTCGTGGCCCTTGGTGGAGGGGTCCGAAATCAACCCTATCTCTTGTTTCCCCACACATACGGACTCTAAAAATAGCCTATACTTATGTATTTCGAAATTACATGGGCCTGGCCCAATAAAAAGGTGACGCAGCACCTATAATAGCCTCGGGACGAAATTTATGAAGTCGCATCTTGTATATTTCGTCCAAGGCTTCATGCACCCATTATGGTGGCTTCAAAGTCCTGAAATCATCACTTGTAACTCCGTTCTTGTTCCCCTTGCGCATGGCATCATCTCCATGCTTGTTCTTGCTCCAATGTTCATCCTTCTCCAAGCTAGGCCCTACATTTGTAAGCAAAACAAATGTATCCAATTTAGCCAGCATCATATTCTCATGAACATTAGAATCATTACCAAGAAACGAAAGTACCTGATAATTTAATTGGCGTGCGCGAGCTCTAGTAATTGGTCCCGTATATGTAGCAGTAGGGGCTGTGGGTGTAACAATGGTATTGATGTCCTCATCACCGTCCGCTGCAAAAAACAGACAGCAAAGAAGGCCTTTGCCGACCCTGTCTTTGCCGTCGCTGTTTGCCGTCCGTGGCGGACGGCAAAGGCCTTTGCCGTCCGCCGTCCTAGCCTTTGCCGTCCGCCATGGCTGATGGCAAAGTACCAGATTCCTGTAGTGTACCCACCATCCTCAGTAGCAATCATCACACGCTGAGATTTGCATTCTCTCGCATAATGACCTCTTCCCTTACAACAACGACAAATAATATCACTTGTGTGCCTAGTTGATGCCATGGAAGAAGAAGAGCTCTGTGCAGGCCCGGCAGGTGCGCACTTGGCAGATAGTGGTGGTTCTGCCTACTTTCTTGTATCACGGCTGGAGGTGGCACCTGATGGAGGTGCTGGTGCAGTGGAAGTAGAAGATGCATGCGGTGTCCATGATGATGGTCGACCTGCAGAAAACTTAGTTCGCGCCAATGCGTGTCGATCCTGCACTTCACGTTCAGCTTTACAAGCAAGATGGAATAAACGAGTGATATTAGTATACTCCTTATACTCTAGAATGGTCTGAATCTCTCTATTTAATCCACCCATAAAACGTGCAAGCATAGCTTCATTCTCCTCTACAATACCACATCTAATCATGCCAGTTTGTAATTCCTGATAATATTCTTCTACAGAATTTTTTCCTTGTCTTAAACGCTGCAATTTTTGAAGCAATTCAAGTTGATAATATGGTGGAACCCAATGAGTACGCATAGCAGTTTTCAAAGCAGCCCAAGTGATGTAGGGCGGAACCCTATGTGGACGATCTTTCACGTTTGGAGTGGATGCTACGGGGAATCACGAAGAACACGCGGAAGCACACGAGGAAATCACGGGGAGGAACGAGGGAAAACACTCAACCAACAAGGAATCGGTTACACAAGTGCTAGATCAAAGAACACAAAGAGATACACGAGATCCAAAGTCAACAAAGGTAAGGATACAAAGGTAACCAATCTTCTCCGTGAGGAGGTCTTGAATCCACAAGGGGATCTTCCCACGAGGGGGTCTTGAATCCGATAGGATCTTCTCCGAAGAGGCCGCGGTCTCTCACGAGGAGGAGATCCGATGGATGGGCGAAGCTCTATCTCTAACTTGAGCTAAATCAACGCTAACCCTAGCTAGGAGGAGGTGGAGGAGTATATATAGTCTAGAGCCACAAAGGGGTAAGTGAGGGCGAAAGGGTACATGGGATTGGCCCATACACCGTGCACAGACAGGGCGGTAGTACCGGTCCTTCGGGCGATAGTACCGTTTGAGGCACGCAAGCTGTAGTACCGCTATGATGGACGGTAGTACTGCTCTGGAGCCGTTCGATCTCCGAAGTTTGTCGGACTTTGCGGAAGTGGAGCGGATGTAGAGCGGTAGTGCCGCTTGTGATGATAAGCGGTAGTACCGCTGGGCCAGGGCGGAAGTACCGTTTGCTCCCGGCTTCTTCTTCCTTCTCCTCTTACATGCTTGGCCTTTGTCCTTGGATCCTCCATGGTCGTTTCGGTTGTACCTGAGTGTACGCAAGGTCCATGCATGAGGTAGTAGCCATGTCTCACATGTGGAAAGTGACGATTCGAAGAGGAGCGAGTTCACCTTGTGTCCAATGGCGTATGTTCGAGGTCTCGTCGTATGTATCCTTGGGGCTTGGAGAGTAGTCGGAGTGTACACGGGGATGGACGTGGGATGCTCCGCATCATCTCCCCTCCCCTTGGGAAAGATCCGACCTCGGATCGTGATCCTCATCACCATGGAAACGGTTGTCGTGGATGGACTTGTAGTTGGACGAAGTTGAAGACATGGCGCAATCCAAGTAGTCCAAGGTGTCACCGGAGTGAGAGACATGCAAAAAGAGCAAACACAAGCAACACTCGGAAATACAATTGATAGAGGCAAAGGTGTCTCGTCTATCGATGAGGTGATGGATATCGCTTTGGTGGAAGTCGACTTTGACGATCCGACTACAAACGTGCGAGGACGTCGCGCCTTAGCAATCGCTAAACCAACTCCGAGAGGTTATTGACCACGCCGGAGCACGATCAACCTGACCACGAGGGTCTGTTTCCTGCGAGCAAACGAAGAACAAGCAAGAAACTAAGATTGCAATCTGGATATTGCGAATATAAGATGAAAGCTTTATTGATCAAGGTGGGGTTCTGTGACGCCTTTGTCTGGTCGTTGAACACAAACGAAGTACGCGAAGTTGCAGCTATGGCGAACTTTTAATCTAAACAAAACCCAAAGTCTAAACGGTGCCCTAAGGGCTGTATATATGGAGGAAGAGAGGGGGAATTTCGTGGCCCTTGGTGGAGGGGTCCGAAATCAACCCTATCTCTTGTTTCCCCACACATACGGACTCTAAAAATAGCCTATACTTATGTATTTCGAAATTACATGGGCCTGGCCCAATAAAAAGGTGACGCAGCACCTAAAATAGCCTCGGGACGAAATTTATGAAGTGGCATCTTGTATATTTCGTCCAAGGCTTCATGCACCCATTATGGTGGCTTCAAAGTCCTGAAATCATCACTTGTAACTCCGTTCTTGTTCCCCTTGCGCATGCCATCATCTCCATGCTTGTTCTTGCTCCAATGTTCATCCTTCTCCAAGCTAGGCCCTTCATTTGTAAGCAAAACAAATGTATCCAATTTAGGCAGCATCATATTCTCATGAACATTAGAATCATTACCAAGAAACGAAAGTACCTGGTAATTTAGTTGGCGTGCACGAGCTCTAGTAATTGGTCCAGTATGTATAGCAGCAGGGGCTGTGGGTGTAACAATTGTATTGATGCGGAGGTGTCCCGTCTTTCGATGAGATGATGGATATCGCTTTGGTGGAAGTCAACTTTAACGATCCGACTACGAACGTGCGAGGACGTCGCGCCTTAGCAATCGCTAAACCAACTCCGAGAGGTTATTGACCACGCCGGAGCACGATCAACCTGACCACGAGGGTCTGTTTCCTGCGAGCAAACGAAGAACAAGCAAGAAACTAAGATTGCAATCTGGATATTGCGAATATAAGATGAAAGCTTTATTGATCAAGGCGGGGTTCTGTGACGCCTTTGTCTGGTCGTTGAACACAAACGAAGTACGCGAAGTTGCAGCTATGGCGAACTTTTAATCTAAACAAAACCCAAAGTCTAAACGATGCCCTAAGGGCTGTATATATGGAGGAAGAGGGGGGAATTTCGTGGCCCTTGGTGGAGGGGTCCGAAATCAACCCTATCTCTTGTTTCCCCACACATACGGACTCTAAAAATAGCCTATACTTATGTATTTCGAAATTACATGGGCCTGGCCCAATAAAAAGGTGACGCAGCACCTATAATAGCCTCGGGACGAAATTTATGAAGTGGCATCTTGTATATTTCGTCCATGGCTTCATGCACCCATTATGGTGGCTTCAAAGTCCTGAAATCATCACTTGTAACTCCGTTCTTGTTCCCCTTGCGCATGGCATCATCTCCATGCTTGTTCTTGCTCCAATGTTCATCCTTCTCCAAGCTAGGCCCTTCATTTGTAAGCAAAACAAATGTATCCAATTTAGGCAGCATCACATTCTCATGAACATTAGAATCATTACCAAGAAACGAAAGTACCTGATAATTTAATTGGCGTGCGCGAGCTCTAGTAATTGGTCCCGTATATGTAGCAGTAGGGGCTGTGGGTGTAACAATGGTTGATGAGGACATGACTACCTTGGATATGACCAAAAATATTGCATATATGCATATTTGTCAGGTGATTTCTAGTGCAAACTATTCAATAATCTATTTGTGTTATCCAGAACAAAAATACTTCACACACTTTTGTGTTTTGTCTAATTGCAGGTGTATGGGACATTTGTAGAATCCACATATGAAGATAAGGAAGAAAGAGATGTTTATTTGCTGTCCAAAAAGTTCTCTCACGTCACTTTTGGCCCAAGAGAAGATAGAGTCCAAGTCTCTCACGTTCTGGATTCAGATTCGGACTGCACAGACATACCTGACTCAAAACGCACACAAGTTTTTCATACGGACTCCGAATTGAGTGATTCTTTTTTTGTTGGAAACTAGATTTCGTGCACTTTCCAACCCAATTGGAATCACCTTCAAATTCGTCCGGAGCGTTAAGTTGTGGACGAAACAATCTGATGCTGCAGCAGAATCCGAGTCAATCTACAAGTCCAAAGGTGTTACATCACCTCCACTTGGGCCCATTGGCCTTGTACGACCTAGATTTAGTTTTAGGCTGCCTTGGGATGTCCTCCCACCTCCTTGGCCGCCACCCCTTGCTCCTATATAAGTAGATCCATCTAGTAGTTTTTCCTTGGGATTTGTTTAGTTAAAAGTTAGCCATTGCAACTTCGTGTACTTCGTTTGTGTCCAACGACCAGACCAAGACCGCTTCCGGATCCCCACCATTATCAATACCTCATATATATTTGCAATATTCAGATTGTTTTATCATATTCTTGCTCGTTCTTCGATTGCTTGCAGGAATAAACCTTCGTGGTCAGGCTGACCGTGCTTCCGGTGTCGTCAGTAACCTCAGGAGATTGGTTTAGCGATTGCTAAGGCGCAACGTCGTGCACGTTTGTAGTCGGATTGTCAAAGTCGTCTCCACCAAATCGATAGTTATCATCTCATCGAAAGATCGGGACCCTCGCCTCTATCAAGTGGTATCAGTTTTCAGGTTGCTCGGTGAGAATTTCCAGTTTTCCTAGATTAGATTTATTTTCTTACCTATTGTCCAAGAAAAATCCACAAAAAAGAGTTAGATCTATTCATCCTTTGTCCAAGCCAGTCTGAGTGATGAGGACATCAATACAATTGTTACACCCACAGCCCCTGCTGCTATACATACTGGACCAATTACTAGAGCTCGTGCACGCCAACTAAATTACCAAGTACTTTCGTTTCTTGGTAATGATTCTATTGTTCATGAGAATATGATGCTGCCTAAATTGGATACATTTGTTTTGCTTACAAATGAAGGGCCTAGCTTGGAGAAGGATGAACATTGGAGCAAGAACAAGCATGGAGATGATGGCATGCGCAAGGGAAACAAGAACGGAGTTACAAGTGATGATTTCAGGACTTTGAAGCCACCATAATGGGTGCATGAAGCCTTGGACGAAATATACAAGATGCCACTTCATAAATTTTGTCCCGAGGCTATTTTAGGTGCTGCGTCACCTTATTATTGGGCCAGGCCCATGTAATTTCGAAATACATAAGTATAGGCTATTTTTAGAGTCCGTATGTGTGGGGAAACAAGAGATAGGGTTGATTTCGGACCCCTCCACCAAGGGCCACGAAATTCCCCCCCTCTTCCTCCATATATACAGCCCTTAGGGCATCGTTTAGACTTTGGGGTTTTGTTTAGATTAAAAGTTCGCCATAGCTGCAACTTTGCGTACTTCGTTTGTGTTCAACGACCAGACAAAGGCGTCACAGAACCCCACCTTGATCAATAAAGCTTTCATCTTATATTCGCAATATCCAGATTGCAATCTTAGTTTCTTGCTTGTTCTTCGTTTGCTCGCAGGAAACAGACCCTCGTGGTCAGGTTGATCGTGCTCCGGCGTGGTCAATAACCTCTCGGAGTTGGTTTAGCGATTGCTAAGGCGCGACGTCCTCGCACGTTCGTAGTCGGATCGTCAAAGTCGACTTCCACCAAAGCGAAATCCACCATCTCATCGAAAGACGGGACACCTTTGCCTCTATCAAGTGGTATCAGATTTCCAGGTTGCTCGGTGAGATTTTACAGTTTTTCGTAGTTTAGATCGAGTCTGTTCTTCATACCTATAGTCCACGAAAAAGCCAAAAAAAAAATTAGGGTTAGTTCATCCCATCCGAACCAATCTGAGCCTTGCATAATCTTTTCTGTATTTGCTTTGTTGAATTTGCGGTTGCATCGTCGTGTTTAGTTGCTGGTCTTAGCGTCTAGTCTTTTAGAGTTTCGAGTTCTGTTCACAAGTTGTCACGCCGTCGCCGCACCATCATCATCGCCCCTGCCATCTACCACCACCGCTCTGAATCCGTATCCATATACCACCACCAATCCGTGTCCATATACCACCACCGATCCATATCCATATACTACCACCGCTGCCATATACCACCACCATATATCCACCACCAATCCGAGTTCCTTGCTTATTAGGTTTGTTTTCGGGATCAATCTAGATTCCGATTCGTGTTTCCTTGCCGGAGTAGGTTTCGGAAAAAAAAAGAGTCGGGTAGCCACGCTCCGTTTAGGCCCAAAATTTTTCGAAAACGCATTTTTCGAAAAAATTTCTGGCTATCCTATTTTTAGGTGTTTCTGAGTGTTTTGAGACAGGTGCCATTATAGGAAGTTTTTTTTGACCCGTTTCCAGTTTTTGGGTCCGGGCAGTCGAAAAAAAAAAATTGGTCGAAAAAATTTCGTGCCCATCCTGTCAGTTTGAGCTAGGAAGAGTTTTGAGACACTCGCCATTATAGTGATTTTTCGCAAAAAAAAAAGCAGCGCAAAAAAAAAGAGCGCAAAAAAAAAGAGCGAAAAAAAATATTCAGAGTGTGCTTTTCCCTTGTTTACGTGCCGCGCCGTGATTTTGTTAGTGTTCTAGGCTCGCGTCTCTAGCACAGTCTAGCCTAGGACCAGCACAGTACCGTCGTTGAGCGTTTATTCAACTTTGCATCTCTGAATTGATTATTGCTGACCCTTTTTGCTACCATATTATAAGCCTTCCCAGCTCCACATACATCTACGTCGTGCGTTTGACTCTCCCTGGTAATCACTCTATCCAAGCTTTGAGAGTTTTTGACTACAACGGTTGCCGATCACCGCCTGCTGCTGGGTAAGAACTGGTAAGAATTTGAGATTTGCTTGACGGATTTGTGACACCCACCACCACCACTTGTTCGTAGTCTGTAGGATCATATTCTTGTGTGTTTCTATTGCTGCTAACCATGCCAGGATCACAAGCCGACGAGATTGACTGGGAGAATTTATCGAACAAGGAGCTTCATGATAAGTTTCAGCAAATGATGACTGAACAGGTGCAAGATGTGCTGAACAATTTTGAAGAGGCCATGGAGAAGATCACTGGCTTTGAGAAGACGTTCGAAACAAAGCTCGATAACAAGTTTAATGAATTGCTCGCGCGTCTTCCACCACCACCACCCGCTGCAGCTAACGCACCTCTCCAACAACAACAACAACAACGACTACCTCCACGTCGCGAAGCAGACCTCCGCCGAGCAAGCCGTGTTCCTCTTGCGTTTGGCCAAACTGTTGGTGCTGCTGTTGATACTTCTTTGGCTCCTGCTGCTGATGCGGAGGAGGATGCTTATGTGGGAGACTATGAGGATGAGGTTGATCAAAATCAACATTACGTGCAGCCACCTGTACCACCACCAGCAGGTCGACCTCAGGTATATATTCGTAATGGTACGCCTGCACCACCACCTCAGGTACGAGATGATGTCCATATTCCTAAACTGAAATTGAATATTCCACCATTTGAGGGTAGATATGTTCCTGATATATATCTTACTTGGGAGTTAGAAACTGAACAACGATTTACATGTTTACAATATCCTGAGGAGAGACGAGTTGCTGCTGCCGTTTGTGCTTTCACTAGTTTTGCATGTGTATGGTGGTCTGAACATTGTAGATTATATCCTATTCCAACAACTTGGGCTGCTTTGAAAACTTCTATGCGTACGCGTTGGGTTCCACCATATTATCAACGTGAATTGCTTCAAAAATTGCAGCGTTTAAGACAAGGGAAAAATTCTGTAGAAGAATATTATCAGGAATTACAAACTGGCATGATTAGATGTGGTATTGTTGAGGAGAATGAAGCTATGCTTGCACGTTTTCTGGGTGGATTAAATAGAGAGATTCAGACCATTCTAGACTATAAGGAGTATACTAATATCACTCGTTTATTCCATCTTGCTTGTAAAGCTGAACGTGAAGTGCAGGATCGACAAGCATTGGGGCGAACTAACTTTTCTGCAGGCCGACCTTCATCATGGACACCACGTGCATCTTCTACTTCAACTGCACCAGCACCTCCATCCGGTACCACCTCCAGCCGTGATACAAGAAAACAGGCACAACCACCATTATCTGCCAAGAGCGCACCTGCGGGGCCTGCACAACGTTCTTCTTCTTCCATGGCATCAACAGGGCACACAAGTGATATTATTTGTCATCGTTGTAAGGGAGGAGGTCATTATGCGAGAGAATGCAAATCTCCGCGTGTGATGATTGCTACCGCGGATGGTGGATATGAGTCCGCTAGTGACTATGATGAGGAGACTTTGGCTCTTATTACACGTGAAGAACATGGTGGAGATGATTCTGATCATGAGACGCAATACATGGCTCCTGAAGACGCTGACAGGTATGAATGTTTAGTTGCTCAACGTGTTTTGAGTGTGCAGGTCACACAAGCTGAGCAAAATCAGAGGCACAATTTGTTCCATACCAAGGGAGTTGTGAAGGAACGTTCTGTGCGTGTCATCATAGACGGAGGGAGCTGCAACAACTTGGCTAGCATGGAGATGGTGGAGAAGCTTTCTCTCACCACAAGACCACATCCACATCCTTACTACATCCAATGGTTCAACAACAGCGGCAAGGTTAAGGTAACACGTACTGTTCGTGTGCATTTTAGTATCTCTACATATGCTGATTATGTTGATTGTGATGTGGTACCTATGCAAGCATGTTCCTTATTACTTGGTAGACCATGGCAGTTTGATAAAAATTCTGTACACCATGGTAGAAACAATCACTATACTCTTGTTCATAAGGATAAAAATATTACTTTGCTTCCTATGACTCCTGATTCCATTTTGAAAGATGATATTAATAGAGCTAATAAAGCACAACAGGAGAAGAATAAGAGTGAAAATCAGATTGTGGCAAAAGAACTTGAGCAACAAATGAAGCCTAATAATAAACCATCTAGTGTTGCTTCTGAAATTAAATTGAAAAGTGCATGTTTATTTGCCACCAAATCTGATATTGATGAGCTAGATTTCAGCAAATCTGTTTGCTATGCTTTTGTGTGCAAAGAGGCATTATTTTCATTCGAGGACGTGCCTTCCTCTTTGCCTCCTGCTGTCACTAACATTTTGCAGGAGTTTGCTGACGTTTTTCCACAAGACGTGCCACCGGGATTACCGCCTATTCGAGGGATTGAGCATCAGATCGACTTAATTCCCGGTGCTTCACTGCCAAACCGTGCACCATACCGTACCAATCCAGAGGAGACGAAGGAGATTATGCGTCAAGTACAAGAGCTTCTCGACAAAGGTTATATACGCGAATCCCTTAGTCCTTGTGCTGTTCCTATTATTCTAGTGCCGAAAAAGGATGGTACATCACGTATGTGTGTTGATTGTAGAGGCATTAATAATATTACTATTCGTTATCGTCATCCTATTCCTAGGCTAGATGATATGCTTGATGAATTGAGTGGCTCTACAATATTCTCCAAAGTTGATTTGCGTAGTGGCTACCATCAAATTCGTATGAAATTGGGAGATGAATGGAAAACAGCATTTAAAACTAAGTTTTGATTATATGAGTGGTTAGTCATGCCTTTTGGGTTAACTAATGCACCTAGTACTTTCATGAGATTAATGAACGAAGTTTTACGTGCTTTCATTGGACGATTTGTGGTAGTTTACTTTGATGACATATTGATTTATAGCAGATCTTTGGAGGAACATTTGGAACATTTACGTGCTGTTTTTATTGCTCTACGTGATGCACGTTTGTTTGGTAACCTTGGGAAGTGCACCTTTTGCACCGACCGAGTATCTTTTCTTGGCTATGTTGTTACTCCACAGGGAATTGAAGTTGATAAAGCCAAGATTGAAGCCATTGAGAGTTGGCCGCAGCCCAAAACGGTCACACAAGTGAGGAGTTTTCTTGGCCTCGCTGGATTCTATAGGCGTTTTGTGAGAGATTTCAGCACCATTGCTGCACCTCTCAATGAGCTTACAAAGAAAGATGTGCCTTTTCTTTGGGGTACCGCACAGGAAGAAGCCTTCACGGTATTGAAAGATAAGTTGACACATGCTCCTTTACTCCAACTTCCTAATTTTAATAAGACTTTTGAGCTTGAATGTGATGCTAGTGGAATTGGATTAGGGGGTGTGTTATTACAAGATGGCAAACCTGTTGCATACTTTTCTGAAAAATTGAGTGGGCCTAGTCTGAATTATTCTACTTATGATAAAGAATTATATGCTCTTGTTCGGACTTTAGAAACATGGCAACATTATTTATGGCCCAAAGAATTTGTTATACATTCTGATCATGAATCATTGAAACATATTAAAAGTCAAGCTAAACTGAATCGTAGACATGCTAAATGGGTTGAATTCATTGAGACTTTCCCTTATGTCATTAAACACAAGAAGGGAAAAGAAAATGTTATTGCTGATGCTTTGTCTCGTCGCTATACTATGCTTTCACAACTTGACTTCAAAATATTTGGTTTGGAGACCATCAAAGATCAATATGTGCATGATGATGATTTTAAAGATGTAATGCATAATTGTAAAGAAGGAAGAATGTGGAACAAGTTTGTCGTTAACGATGGATTTGTGTTTCGTGCTAACAAGCTATGCATTCCAGCTAGCTCCGTTCGTCTTTTGTTGTTGCAGGAGGCGCATGGAGGAGGATTAATGGGACACTTTGGCGTGAAGAAGACGGAGGACGTACTTGCTACACATTTCTTTTGGCCAAAGATGAGACGGGATGTTGAGCGTTTTATTGCTCGCTGCACTACATGTCAAAAAGCTAAGTCACGCCTCAATCCTCATGGTTTATATATGCCTTTGCCTGTACCTAGTGTTCCTTGGGAGGATATATCTATGGACTTTGTTTTAGGTTTACCTCGAACAAAGAAGGGGAGGGATAGCATATTTGTTGTCGTGGATAGATTCTCGAAAATGGCACACTTTATACCATGTCATAAAAGCGATGATGCTATTAATGTTGCTGATTTGTTCTTTCGTGAAATTATTCGCTTGCATGGTGTGCCAAATACTATTGTTTCAGATCGTGATACTAAATTTCTTAGCCACTTTTGGAGATATTTATGGGCTAAGTTGGGGACTAAACTGCTTTTTAGTACTACTTGTCACCCCCAAACTGATGGACAAACTGAAGTAGTCAATAGAACGTTGTCTACTATGCTTAGGGCTGTTTTGAAGAATAATAAGAAAATGTGGGAGGAATGCTTGCCTCATATTGAATTTGCTTATAATCGTTCATTGCATTCTACTACTAAGATGTGCCCTTTTGAAGTTGTGTATGGTTTCCTACCTCGTGCACCTATTGATTTGTTGCCTCTTCCATCTTCGGAGAAGGTTAATTTTGATGCTAAACAACGTGCTGAATTGATTTTAAAAATGCATGAGTTAACTAAGGAAAACATTGAGCGTATGAATGCTAAATATAAACTTGCTGGAGATAAGGGTAGAAAACATGTTGTGTTTGCACCTGGAGATCTTGTTTGGTTACATTTGCGTAAGGATAGATTTCCTGATTTGCGCAAATCAAAGCTGATGCCACATGCTGATGGTCCCTTTAAGGTGTTAGAGAAAATAAATGATAATGCATATAAACTTGAGCTGCCTGCAGATTTTGGGGTTAGTCCCACTTTTAACATTGCAGATTTGAAGGCTTATTTGGGTGAGGAAGATGAACTTCCGTCGAGGACGACTTCATTTCAAGAAGGGGAGGATGATGAGGACATCAATACAATTGTTACACCCACAGCCCCTGCTGCTATACATACTGGACCAATTACTAGAGCTCGTGCACGCCAACTAAATTACCAGGTACTTTCGTTTCTTGGTAATGATTCTAATGTTCATGAGAATATGTGATAGAGGCAAAGGTGTCCCGTCTTTCGATGAGATGATGGATATCGCTTTGGTGGAAGTCGACTTTGACGATCCGACTACGAACGTGCGAGGACGTCGCGCCTTAGCAATCGCTAAACCAACTCCGAGAGGTTATTGACCACGCCGGAGCACGATCAACCTGACCACGAGGGTCTGTTTCCTGCGAGCAAACGAAGAACAAGCAAGAAACTAAGATTGCAATCTGGATATTGCGAATATAAGATGAAAGCTTTATTGATGAAGGTGGGGTTCTGTGACGCCTTTGTCTGGTCGTTGAACACAAACGAAGTACGCGAAGTTGCAGCTATGGCGAACTTTTAATCTAAACAAAACCCAAAGTCTAAACGATGCCCTAAGGGCTGTATATATGGAGGAAGAGGGGGGGAATTTCGTGGCCCTTGGTGGAGGGGTCCGAAATCAACCCTATCTCTTGTTTCCCCACACATACGGACTCTAAAAATAGCCTATACTTATGTATTTCGAAATTACATGTGCCTGGCCCAATAATAAGGTGACGCAGCACCTAAAATAGCCTCGGGACGAAATTTATGAAGTGGCGTCTTGTATATTTCGTCCAAGGCTTCATGCACCCATTATGGTGGCTTCAAAGTCCTGAAATCATCACTTGTAACTCCGTTCTTGTTTCCCTTGCGCATGCCATCATCTCCATGCTTGTTCTTGCTCCAATGTTCATCCTTCTCCAAGCTAGGCCCTTCATTTGTAAGCAAAACAAATGTATCCAATTTAGGCAGCATCGTATTCTCATGAACATTAGAATCATTACCAAGAAACGAAAGTACCTGGTAATTTAGTTGGCGTGCACGAGCTCTAGTAATTGGTCCAGTATGTATAGCAGCAGGGGCTGTGGGTGTAACAATTGTATTGATGTCCTCATCATCCTCCCCTTCTTGAAATGAAGTCGTCCTCGACGGAAGTTCATCTTCCTCACCCAAATAAGGCTTCAAATCTGCAATGTTAAAAGTGAGACTAACCCCAAAATCTGCAGGCAGCTCAAGTTTATATGCATTATCATTTATTTTCTCTAACACCTTAAAGGGACCATCAGCACGTGGCATTAACTTTGATTTGCGCAAATCAGGAAATCTATCCTTACGCAAATGTAACCAAACAAGATCTCCAGGTGCAAACACAACATGTTTTCTACCCTTATCTCCAGCAAGTTTATATTTAGCATTCATACGCTCAATGTTTTTGATGAGGACATCAATACAATTGTTACACCCACAGCCCCTGCTGCTATACATACTGGACCAATTACTAGAGCTCGTGCACGCCAACTAAATTACCAGGTACTTTCGTTTCTTGGTAATGATTCTAATGTTCATGAGAATATGATGCTGCCTAAATTGGATACATTTGTTTTGCTTACAAATGAAGGGCCTAGCTTGGAGAAGGATGAACATTGGAGCAAGAACAAGCATGGAGATGATGGCATGCGCAAGGGGAACAAGAACGGAGTTACAAGTGATGATTTCAGGACTTTGAAGCCACCATAATGGGTGCATGAAGCCTTGGACGAAATATACAAGATGCCACTTCATAAATTTGGTCCCGAGGCTATTTTAGGTGCTGCGTCACCTTATTATTGGGCCAGGCCCATGTAATTTCGAAATACATAAGTATAGGCTATTTTTAGAGTCCGTATGTGTGGGGAAACAAGAGATAGGGTTGATTTCGGACCCCTCCACCAAGGGCCACGAAATTCCCCCCTCTTCCTCCATATATACAGCCCTTAGGGCATCGTTTAGACTTTGGGTTTTGTTTAGATTAAAAGTTCGCCACAGCTGCAACTTCGCGTACTTCGTTTGTGTTCAACGACCAGACAAAGGCGTCACAGAACCCCACCTTGATCAATAAAGCTTTCATCTTATATTCGCAATATCCAGATTGCAATCTTAGTTTCTTGCTTGTTCTTCGTTTGCTCGCAGGAAACAGACCCTCGTGGTCAGGTTGATCGTGCTCCGGCGTGGTCAATAACCTCTCGGAGTTGGTTTAGCGATTGCTAAGGCGCGACGTCCTCGCACGTTTGTAGTCGGGTCGTCAAAGTCGACTTCCGCCAAAGCGATATCCATCATCTCATCGAAAGACGGGACACCTTTGCCTCTATCATCTATGGACTTTGTTTTAGGTTTACCTCGAACAAAGAAGGGGAGGGATAGCATATTTGTTGTCGTGGATAGATTCTCGAAAATGGCACACTTTATACCATGTCATAAAAGCGATGATGCTGTTAATGTTGCTGATTTGTTCTTTCGTGAAATTATTCGCTTGCATGGTGTGCCAAATACTATTGTTCCAGATCGTGATACTAAATTTCTTAGCCACTTTTGGAGATGTTTATGGGCTAAGTTGGGGACTAAACTGCTTTTTAGTACTACTTGTCACCCCCAAACTGATGGACAAACTGAAGTAGTCAATAGAACGTTGTCTACTATGCTTAGGGCTGTTTTGAAGAATAATAAGAAAATGTGGGAGGAATGCTTGCCTCATATTGAATTTGCTTATAATCGTTCATTGCATTCTACTACTAAGATGTGCCCTTTTGAAGTTGTGTATGGTTTCCTACCTCTTGCACCTATTGATTTGTTGCCTCTTCCATCTTCGGAGAAGGTTAATTTTGATGCTAAACAACGTGCTGAATTGATTTTAAAAATGCATGAGTTAACTAAGGAAAACATTGAGCGCATGAATGCTAAATATAAACTTGCTGGAGATAAGGGTAGAAAACATGTTGTGTTTGCACCTGGAGATCTTGTTTGGTTACATTTGCGTAAGGATAGATTTCCTAATTTGCGCAAATCAAAGTTAATGCCACGTGCTGATGGTCCCTTTAAGGTGTTAGAGAAAATAAATGATAATGCATATAAACTTGAGCTGCCTGCAGATTTTGGGGTTAGTCCCACTTTTAACATTGCAGATTTGAAGCCTTATTTGGCTGAGGAAGATGAACTTCCGTCGAGGACGACTTCATTTCAAGAAGGGGAGGATGATGAGGACATCAATACAATTGTTACACCCACAGCCCCTGCTGCTATACATACTGGACCAATTACTAGAGCTCGTGCACGCCAACTAAATTACCAGGTACTTTCGTTTCTTGATAATGATTCTATTGTTCATGAGAATATGATGCTGCCTAAATTGGATACATTTGTTTTGCTTACAAATGAAGGGCCTAGCTTGGAGAAGGATGAACATTGGAGCAAGAACAAGCATGGAGATGATGGCATGCGCAAGGGAAACAAGAACGGAGTTACAAGTGATGATTTCAGGACTTTGAAGCCACCATAATGGGTGCATGAAGCCTTGGACGAAATATACAAGACGCCACTTCATAAATTTCGTCCCGAGGCTATTTTAGGTGCTGCGTCACCTTATTATTGGGCCAGGCCCATGTAATTTCGAAATACATAAGTATAGGCTATTTTTAGAGTCCGTATGTGTGGGGAAACAAGAGATAGGGTTGATTTCGGACCCCTCCACCAAGGGCCACGAAATTCCCCCCCTCTTCCTCCATATATACAGCCCTTAGGGCATCGTTTAGACTTTGGGGTTTTGTTTAGATTAAAAGTTCGCCATAGCTGCAACTTCGCGTATTTCGTTTGTGTTCAACGACCAGACAAAGGCGTCACAGAACCCCACCTTGATCAATAAAGCTTTCATCTTATATTCGCAATATCCAGATTGCAATCTTAGTTTCTTGCTTGTTCTTCGTTTGCTCGCAGGAAACAGACCCTCGTGGTCAGGTTGATCGTGCTCCGGCGTGGTCAATAACCTCTCGGAGTTGGTTTAGCGATTGCTAAGGCGCGACGTCCTCGCACGTTCGTAGTCGGATCGTGAAAGTCTACTTCCACCAAAGCGATATCCATCATCTCATCGAAAGACGGGACACCTTTGCCTCTATCACTGAGCCTTTGCAATTTTCTTTTCATTGCTTGCATAGTTGAATTATCGGTTGCATCGTCGTGTCGAGTTGCTGGTCTTAGTGTCTAGGTCGTTTAGAGTTTCGAGTTCTATTCACATTAGTCACGTCGCCGCTGCATCGTTATCCCTTCCGCTGTCCACCACTCATCCATCAATTTCCTCCACGTGCTACCCACCGTTCATTGTAATAATCATAGTTGAGATCGTTCCCATCTTCGCTTGATCCAATCTACATCTTATCTAGTTTGTTTTGGAAAGAGGGAGAGAGAAAAAAAAAGAAAAAGAAAAAAAAAGCGTGAGAAAAAAAAAGAGAAGAAAAAAAATTGGATCTATCTAGAATCAATCTCGCACCTGAATTCGGATTGGAATCTGTTTTGCGCACTGTTCAGTAAAACAGGTGTATCTTCCTCATACGAAGTCCGTTTTGGCTCCGTGAGTACTTAAATTGAAGATAGCGACGAGCCGCATCTAAATAGTTGCAGAAGCTAGTTCAATATTTGACACCTCAAAATCGGCTTCTAAATAGGTCTTTTTGCCCTCCGAAGTTCGTGAACACAGCTTGTTCCAATTTTTCAGGGCAGTTTTAGAATTCTTTGACTCCTCATATCAACTCGGAATTGAGTGATTCTTTTCGCATTGGAAAGCTTGAGTTAGTAGCATTCTTTGAAAGAATTTATCAGAAAATTGTCTCAAACTTTTCAAGAGGAAAGTTGGAGAGAGAGTTGTTGTATATCCTGCTTGGCAGTTGTTTTTCATCATTATCTTCACTGCCGTTGTGATCTTCACTTATATCTTGCTGTCAAGAGCTACTTAGTATCCTTCATTGATGCTAGTTGTGCTACGCCGTGACCTTATTAGTGTTCTAGGCTCGCGTCTCTAGTCCGGTCTAGCCTAGGACCAGCACAGTACCGTCGTTGAGCGTTTATTCAACATTGCATCTTTGAATTGATTATTGCTAATCTTTTGCTACCATATATAGCCAACCCAGCTCCACATATTTCTACACCGTGTATACGTACGCTCCCCTGGCAATCGCTTTACTCAATATTCGGAGTTACTTGACACCGCTGGTTGCCGATCACCGCCTGCTGCATGGTAAGAACTTGTAAGACATTGATATTTGCTTTACTGTGAGCGTTTTACCACCACATCCTAGTAGTTATAGGAACATTATATTTGGGTTTTGTTTCTTGTTCTACTAATCATGATAGGATCCAGAGTCAATTCATGGGCTTTGTCGATCGCGGGAGACGTGCCACCACCTTTGCAAATACCACAACCGTCATGAGAGGTGCACAAACATCCAAATGCACATGATCAGGTTAATGTATCTATACCACCATTTAATGGCTGTTTTAAACCTGCTTTATATATTGAATGGGAGTTCGACATAAAAAATATATTTGCTTCCCATAATTTCAATGAACATAAAAAGGTTAAGGTTGCGGTTGGTTCTTTCACTGGTTATGCTTTGGTTTGGTGGAGTGAATATTGTCGGTTACACCCTGATTATATACCTACTACTTGGGATGATTTGAAACTTGCCATGCGACATACTTTCGTCCCTGCTTATTATACTCGTGACATGATTAAGAAGTTGCAACACTTAAAACAAGGTAGTGAAACTGTAACAAAATATTATGATGATTTACAAACTACCTTGTTGCATTCCTCTTTAGAAGAAAGTGAAGATGATTTTATGTATAGATTTTGGGGAGGATTAAACCGTGATATTCAAGAGATACTAATTCATGAAGAGTGTTATCCTATGGACCATTTGTTTCATCTTGCTTGCAAAGCTGAACAGGAAATAAAACGACGTGTTGGCCACGAGGAGAACAAGCGCACGGTGCACATTCCAAGAGTTGATATGATTGTTCCTTCAACTACTAGGCATACTATGACAACCACATCCGTTGTTGTCAGGACTACATCACCTCCACCATGTGACACATCGCCCCCGAGAGTGGCTACATCATCTGAGTTGATCATAAGAGGTAATGACAAAGGTACTGATCTTCCATCTCTACATGAGAATGATGAATGCCTTGTCAATTTGAATGCACCATCTGATGAGCTACCCACTACTTTGATCACATCACCTATTTTAGAGGACTACGTTGATAATTTGACTTTGCCATGTGATCAAACAACTGAAATACCAACAATTTTGAGTGCACCCATTGAATTAACTATTGATGCAAAAGAACCAATGTTTAATCATTTTGATATGACCTCTAATCTTGGTGATGATTCTGTGTTGAATGACTTATTGCATGTTTGCTTATTTAAGCATGTTGTAGCATGTAAATTTGATGCAAGTAAGGTTTATTCACCAATGTTGGGATAGTTTTATGATGAACATTGTCAATCTTTTGAAATGAATAAGAGCTTCACTTATATGTGCAAACTGAGTTGCAATATTTTCATGCCTTCTACTTCTTGTGCTAATTTTTTGGCTTTAGATTTTATGAACTATGCAAGTTACTCATCTATTCATGTGTCATATATGCAAAAATCAAGGGAAGTAAAAATGGATGACATATACATATACAACATGTACACCTTGTCTCTTTTGTTAGCCACATTTCAGATTAAGCAACGCCGAGGACGGCTTTCTTTTCAAGAAGGGGAGGATGATGAGGACATGACTACCTTGGATATGACCAAAAATATTGCATATATGCATATTTGTCAGGTGATTTCTAGTGCAAACTATTCAATAATCTATTTGTGTTATCCAGAACAAAAATACTTCACACACTTTTGTGTTTTGTCTAATTGCAGGTGTATGGGACATTTGTACAATCCACATATGAAGATAAGGAAGAAAGAGATGTTTATTTGCTGTCCAAAAAGTTCTCTCACGTCACTTTTGGCCCAAGAGAAGATAGAGTCCAAGTCTCTCACGTTCTGGATTCAGATTCGGACTGCACAGACATACCTGACTCAAAATGCACACAAGTTTTTCATACGGACTCAGAATTGAGTGATTCTTTTTTTGTTGGAAACTAGATTTCGTGCACTTTCCAACCCAATTGGAATCACCTTCAAATTCGTCCGGAGCGTTAAGTTGTGGACGAAACAATCTGATGCTGCAGCAGAATCCGAGTCAAACTACAAGTCCAAAGGTGTTACATCACCTCCACTTGGGCCCATTGGCCTTGTACGACCTAGATTTAGTTTTAGGCTGCCTTGGGACGTCCTCCCACCTCCTTGGCCGCCACCCCTTGCTCCTATTTAAGTAGATCCATCTAGTAGTTTTTCCTTGGGATTTGTTTAGTTAAAAGTTAGCCATTGCAACTTCGTGTACTTCGTTTGTGTTCAACGACCAGACCAAGACCGCTTCCGGATCCCCACCATTATCAATACCTCATATATATTTGCAATATTCAGATTGCTTTATCATATTCTTGCTCGTTCTTCGATTGCTTGCAGGAATAAACCTTCGTGGTCAGGCTGACCGTGCTTCCGGTGTCGTCAGTAACCTCAGGAGATTGGTTTAGCGATTGCTAAGGCGCAACGTCGTGCACGTTTGTAGTCGGATTGTCAAAGTCGTCTCCACCAAATCGATAGTTATCATCTCATCGAAAGATCGGGACCCTCGCCTCTATCAATGGTATTGATGTCCTCATCATCCTCCCCTTCTTGAAATGAAGTCGTCCTCGACGGAAACTCATCTTCCTCACCCAAATAAGGCTTCAAATCTGCAATGTTAAAAGTGGGACTAACCCCAAAATCTGCAGGCAGCTCAAGTTTATATGCATTATCATTTATTTTCTCTAACACCTTAAAGGGACCATCAGCACGTGGCATTAGCTTTGATTTGCGCAAATCAGGAAATCTATCCTTATGCAAATGTAACCAAACTAGATCTCCAGGTGCAAACACAACATGTTTTCTACCCTTATCTCCAGCAAGTTTATATTTAGCATTCATACGCTCAATGTTTTCCTTAGTTAACTCATGCATTTTTAAAATCAATTCAGCACGTTGTTTAGCATCAAAATTAACCTTCTCCGAAGATGGAAGAGGCAACAAATCAATAGGTGCACGAGGTAGGAAACCATACACAACTTCAAAAGGGCACATCTTAGTAGTAGAATGCAATGAACGATTATAAGCAAATTCAATATGAGGCAAGCATTCCTCCCACATTTTCTTATTATTCTTCAAAACAGCCCTAAGCATAGTAGACAACGTTCTATTGACTACTTCAGTTTGTCCATCAGTTTGGGGGTGACAAGTAGTACTAAAAAGCAGTTTAGTCCCCAACTTAGCCCATAAACATCTCCAAAAGTGGCTAAGAAATTTAGTATCATGATCTGAAACAATAGTATTTGGCACACCATGCAAGCGAATAATTTCACGAAAGAACAAATCAGCAACATTAACAGCATCATCGCTTTTATGACATGGTATAAAGTGTGCCATTTTCGAGAATCTATCCACGACAACAAATATGCTATCCCTCCCCTTCTTTGTTCGAGGTAAACCTAAAACAAAGTCCATAGATATACCCCCCCAAGGTACACTAGGTACAGGCAAAGGCATATATAAACCATGAGGATTGAGTCGTGACTTAGCTTTTTGACATGTAGTGCATCGAGCAATAAAACGCTCAACATCCCGTCTCATCTTTGGCCAAAAGAAATGTGTAGCAAGTACGTCCTCCGTCTTCTTCACGCCAAAGTGTCCCATTAATCCTCCTCCATGCACCTCCTGCAACAACAAAAGACGAACGGAGCTAGCTGGAATGCATAGCTTGTTAGCACGAAACACAAATCCATCGTTAACGACGAACTTGTTCCACATTCTTCCTTCTTTACAATTCTGCATTACATCTTTAAAATCAGCATCATGCACATATTGATCTTTGATGGTCTCCAAACCAAATATTTTGAAGTCAAGTTGTGAAAGCATAGTATAGCGGCGAGACAATGCATCAGCAGTAACATTTTCTTTTCCCTTCTTGTGTTTAATGACATAAGGAAAAGTCTCAATGAATTCAACCCATTTAGCATGTCTAAGATTCAGTTTAGCTTGACTTTTAATATGTTTCAAAGATTCATGATCAGAATGTATAACAAATTCTTTGGGCCATAAATAATGTTGCCATGTTTCTAAAGTCCGAACAAGAGCATATAATTCTTTATCATAAGTAGAATAATCCAGACTAGGCCCACTCAATTTTTCAGAAAGTATGCAACAGGTTTGCCATCTTGTAATAACACACCGCCTAATCCAATTCCACTAGCATCACATTCAAGCTCAAAAGTCTTATTAAAATCAGGAAGTTGGAGTAAAGGAGCATGTGTCAACTTATCTTTCAATACCGAGAAGGCTTCTTCCTGTGCGGTACCCCAAAGAAAAGGCACATCTTTCTTTGTAAGCTCATTGAGAGGTGCAGCAATGGTGCTGAAATCTCTCACAAAACGCCTATAGAATCCAGCGAGGCCAAGAAAACTCCTCACTTGTGTGACCGTTTTGGGTTGCGGCCAACTCTCAATAGCTTCAATCTTGGCTTTATCAACTTCAATTCCCTGTGGAGTAACAACATAGCAAAGAAAAGATACTCGGTCGGTGCAAAAGGTGCACTTCCCAAGGTTACCAAACAAACGTGCATCATGTAGAGCAATAAAAACAGCACGTAAATGTTCCAAATGTTCTTCCAAGGATCTGCTATAAATCAATATGTCATCAAAGTAAACTACCACAAATCGTCCAATGAAAGCACGTAAAACATCGTTCATTAATCTCATGAAAGTACTAGGTGCATTAGTTAACCCAAAAGGCATGACTAACCACTCATATAATCCAAACTTAGTTTTGAATGCTGTTTTCCATTCATCTCCCAATTTCATACGAATTTGATGGTATCCACTACGCAAATCAACTTTGGAGAATATTGTAGAGCCACTCAATTCATCAAGCATATCATCTAGCCTAGGAATAGGATGACGATAACGAATAGTAATATTATTAATGCCTCTACAATCAACACACATACGTGATGTACCATCTTTATCGGCACTAGAATAATAGGAACAGCACAAGGACTAAGGGATTCGCGTATATAACCTTTGTCGAGAAGCTCTTGTACTTGACGCATAATCTCCTTCGTCTCCTCTGGATTGGTACGGTATGGTGCACGGTTTGGCAGTGAAGCACCGGGAATTAAGTCAATCTGATGCTCAATCCCTCGAATAGGCGGTAATCCCGGTGGCACGTCTTGTGGAAAGACGTCAGCGAACTCCTGCAAAATGTTAGTGACAGCAGGAGGCAAAGAGGAAGGCACGTCCTCGAATGAAAATAATGCCTCTTTGCACACAAAAGCATAGCAAACAGATTTGCTGAAATCTAGCTCATCAATATCAGATTTGGTGGCAAATAAACATGCACTTTTCAATTTAATTTCAGAAGCAACACTAGATGGTTTATTATTAGGCTTCATTTGTTGCTCAAATTCTTTTGCCACAATCTGATTTTCACTCTTATCCATCTCCTGTTTTGCTTTATTAGCTCTATTAATATCATCTTTCAAAATGGAATCAGGAGTAATAGGAAGCAAAGTAATATTTTTATCCTTATGAACAAGAGTATAGTGATTGTTTCTACCATGGTGTACAGAATTCTTATCAAATTGCCATGGTCTACCAAGTAATAAGGAACATGCTTGCATAGGTACCACATCACAATCAACATAATCAGCATATGTAGAGATACTAAAATGCACACGAACAGTACGTGTTACCTTAACCTTGCCGCTGTTGTTGAACCATTGGATGTAGTAAGGATATGGATGTGGTCTTGTGGTGAGAGAAAGCTTCTCCACCATCTCCATGCTAGCCAAGTTGTTGCAGCTCCCTCCGTCTATGATGACGCGCACAGAACGTTCCTTCACAACTCCCTTGGTATGGAACAAATTGTGCCGCTGATTTTGCTCAGCTTGTGTGATCTGCACACTCAAAACACGTTGAGCAACTAAACATTCATACCTGTCAGCGTCTTCAGGAGCCATGTATTGCGTCTCATGATCAGAATCATCTCCACCATGTTCTTCACGTGTAATAAGAGCCAAAGTCTCCTCATCATAGTCACTAGCAGACTCATATCCACCATCCGCGGTAGCAATCATCACACGCGGAGATTTGCATTCTCTCGCATAATGACCTCCTCCCTTACAACAACGACAAATAATATCACTTGTGTGCCCTTTGATGCCATGGAAGAAGAAGAACGTTGTGCAGGCCCCGCAGGTGCGCTCTTGGCAGATAATGGTGGTTGTGCCTGTTTTCTTGTATCACGGCTGGAGGTGGCACCGGATGGAGGTGCTGGTGCAGTTGAAGTAGAAGATGCACGTGGTGTCCATGATGAAGGTCGGCCTGCAGAAAAGTTAGTTCGCCCCAATGCTTGTTGATCCTGCACTTCACGTTCAGCTTTACAAGCAAGATGGAATAAACGAGTGATATTAGTATACTCCTTATAGTCTAGAATGGTCTGAATCTCTCTATTTAATCCACCCAGAAAACGTGCAAGCATAGCTTCATTCTCCTCAACAATACCACATCTAATCATGCCAGTTTGTAATTCCTGATAATATTCTTCTACAGAATTTTTCCCTTGTCTTAAACGCTGCAATTTTTGAAGCAATTCACGTTGATAATATGGTGGAACCCAACGCGTACGCATAGCAGTTTTCAAAGCAGCCCAAGTAGTTGGAATAGGATATAA
>NW_025228341.1:35983-37167 GCF_018294505.1 Triticum aestivum | reverse complement strand
CTGGTAAGAATTTGAGTTTTGCTTGACGGATTTGTGACACCCACCACCACCACTTGTTCGTAGTCTGTATGATCATATTCTTGTGTGTTTCTATTGCTGCTAACCATGCCAGGATCACAAGCCGACGAGATTGACTGGGAGAATTTATCGAACAAGGAGCTTCATGATAAGTTTCAGCAAATGATGACTGAACAGGTGCAAGATGTGCTGAACAATTTTGAATAGGCCATGGAGAAGATCACTGGCCTTGAGAAGACGTTCGAAACAAAGCTTGATAACAAGTTTAATGAATTGCTCGCGCGTCTTCCACCACCACCACCCGCTGCACCTAACACACCTCTCCAACAACAACAACAACGACTACCTCCATGTCGCGAAACAGACCTTCGCCGAGCGAGCCATGTTCCTCTTGCGTTTGGCCAAACTGTTGGTGCTGTTGTTGATACTTCTGTGGCTCCTGCTACTGATGCGGAGGAGGATGATTATGTGGGAGATTATGAGGATGAGGTTGATCAAAATCAGCACTATGTGCAGCCACCTATACCACCACCAGCAGGTCGACCTCAGGTATATATTCGTAATGGTAGGCCTGCACCACCACCTCAGGTACGAGATGATGTCCATATTCCTAAACTAAAATTGAATATTCCACCATTTGAGGGTAGATATGTTCCTGATATATATCTTACTTGGGAGTTAGAAACTGAACAATGATTTACATGTTTACAATATCCTGAGGAGAGACGAGTTGCTGCTGTTGTTTGTGCTTTCACTAGTTTTGCATGTGTATGGTGGTCTGAACATTGTAGATTATATCCTATTCCAACTACTTGGGCTGCTTTGAAAACTGCTATGCGTACGCGTTGGGTTCCACCATATTATCAACGTGAATTGCTTCAAAAATTGCAGCGTTTAAGACAAGGGAAAAATTCTGTAGAAGAATATTATCAGGAATTACAAACTGGCATGATTAGATGTGGTATTGTTGAGGAGAATGAAGCTATGCTTGCACGTTTTCTGGGTGGATTAAATAGAGAGATTCAGACCATTCTCTATAAGGAGTATACTAATATCACTCGTTTATTCCATCTTGCTTGTAAAGCTGAACGTGAAGTGCAGGATCGACAAGCATTGGGGCGAACTAACTTTTCTGCAGGACGACCTTCATCATGGACACCACGTGC
>NW_025228341.1:31734-35973 GCF_018294505.1 Triticum aestivum | reverse complement strand
GGTACTGTGCTGGTCCTAGGCTAGACTGTGCTAGAGACGCGAGCTGATGAGGACATCAATACCATTGTTACACCCACAGCCCCTACTGCTACATATACGGGACCAATTACTAGAGCTCGCGCACGCCAATTAAATTATCAGGTACTTTCGTTTCTTGGTAATGATTCTAATGTTCATGAGAATATGATGCTGCCTAAATTGGATACATTTGTTTTGCTTACAAATGAAGGGACTAGCTTGGAGAAGGATGAACATTGGAGCAAGAACAAGCATGGAGATGATGCCATGCGCAAGGGGAACAAGAACGGAGTTATAAGTGATGATTTCAGGACTTTGAAGCCACCATAATGGGTGCATGAAGCCATGGACGAAATATACAAGATGCCACTTCATAAATTTCGTCCCGAGGCTATTATAGGTGCTGCGTCACCTTTTTATTGGGCCAGGCCCATGTAATTTCGAAATACATAAGTATAGGCTATTTTTAGAGTCCGTATGTGTGGGGAAACAAGAGATAGGGTTGATTTCGGACCCCTCCACCAAGGGCCACGAAATTCCCCCTCTCTTCCTCCATATATACAGCCCTTAGGGCACCGTTTAGACTTTGGGTTTTGTTTAGATTAAAAGTTCGCCATAGCTGCAACTTCGCGTTCTTCGTTTGTGTTCAACGACCAGACAAAGGCGTCACAGAACCCCACCTTGATCAATAAAGCTTTCATCTTATATTCGCAATATCCAGATTGCAATCTTAGTTTCTTGCTTGTTCTTCGTTTGCTCGCAGGAAATAGACCCTCGTGGTCAGGTTGATCGTGCTCCGGCGTGGTCAATAACGTCTCGGAGTTGGTTTAGCGATTGCTAAGGCGCGACGTCCTCGCACGTTCGTAGTCGGATCGTCAAAGTCGACTTCCACCAAAGCGATATCCATCATCTCATCGAAAGACGGGACACCTTTGCCTCTATCAAGTGGTATCAGATTTCCAGGTTGCTCGATGAGATTTTACAGTTTTTCGTAGTTTAGATCGAGTCTGTTCTTCATACCTATAGTCCACGAAAAAGCCAAAAAAAAATAGGGTTAGTTCATCCCATCCGAACCAATCTGAGCCTTGCATAATCTTTTCTGTATTTGCTTTGTTGAATTTGCGGTTGCATCGTCGTGTCCAGTTGCTGGTCTTAGCGTCTAGTCTTTTAGAGTTTCGAGTTCTGTTCACAGGTTGTCACGTCGCCGCTGGCATATATCACCACCGCATCATCATCGTCGCTGTTGCCATATACCACCACCACATATTCACCGCCAATCCGAATCCATATACGCCACCACATATCCGCCGCCATCACGCCAATCCGAGTTCACCTGCAACATATATCCGCCACCTGTCCGTGTTCCACCAGATTCATCTCCGCCACCAGTCCGAGTTCCACCAGATTCATATCCGCCACCAGTCCTAGTCCGAGTCTAGTAATTGTTGCATTGTTTTCGATTTCCAGATCACGCGATACTCCGAGTCGTGACAGAGAAGGACTCCCCAACTTCCGAGCCATCCGCAGAAGAAAAATAGTTCCAATTTAAAAAAAAACTAAGTCTGGAAAATTCTGGCTAGGCAGTTTTTAGACCATTTGTAGACTTTTCCGAAAAAAATTTATTGCGGAGCAAAAAAAAAAGTGCAAAAAAAAGAGAAAGAAAATTCAGAGTGTGCTCCTCCCTTGTTTACGTGCCACGCCGTGATTTTGTTGGTGTTCTAGGCTCGCGTCTCTAGCACAGTCTAGCCTAGGACCAGCACAGTACCGTCGTTGAGCGTTTATTCAACTTTGCATCTCTGAATTGATTATTGCTGACCCTTTTTGCTACCATATTATAAGCCTTCCCAGCTCCACATACATCTACGTCGTGTGTTTAACTCTCCCTGGTAATCGCTCTATCCAAGGTTTGAGAGTTTTGACTACAACGGTTGCCGATCACCGCCTGTTACTGGGTAAGAGCTGGTAAGAATTTGAGTTTTGCTTGACGGATTTGTGACACCCACCACCACCACTTGTTCGTAGTCTGTATGATCATATTCTTGTGTGTTTCTATTGCTGCTAACCATGCCAGGATCACAAGCCGACGAGATTGACTGGGAGAATTTATCGAACAAGGAGCTTCATGATAAGTTTCAGCAAATGATGACTGAACAGGTGCAAGATGTGCTGAACAATTTTGAATAGGCCATGGAGAAGATCACTGGCCTTGAGAAGACGTTCGAAACAAAGCTTGATAACAAGTTTAATGAATTGCTCGCGCGTCTTCCACCACCACCACCCGCTGCACCTAACACACCTCTCCAACAACAACAACAACGACTACCTCCATGTCGCGAAACAGACCTTCGCCGAGCGAGCCATGTTCCTCTTGCGTTTGGCCAAACTGTTGGTGCTGTTGTTGATACTTCTGTGGCTCCTGCTACTGATGCGGAGGAGGATGATTATGTGGGAGATTATGAGGATGAGGTTGATCAAAATCAGCACTATGTGCAGCCACCTGTACCACCACCAGCAGGTCGACCTCAGGTATATATTCGTAATGGTAGGCCTGCACCACCACCTCAGGTACGAGATGATGTCCATATTCCTAAACTAAAATTGAATATTCCACCATTTGAGGGTAGATATGTTCCTGATATATATCTTACTTGGGAGTTAGAAACTGAACAACGATTTACATGTTTACAATATCCTGAGGAGAGACGAGTTGCTGCTGTTGTTTGTGCTTTCACTAGTTTTGCATGTGTATGGTGGTCTGAACATTGTAGATTATATCCTATTCCAACTACTTGGGCTGCTTTGAAAACTGCTATGCGTACGCGTTGGGTTCCACCATATTATCAACGTGAATTGCTTCAAAAATTGCAGCGTTTAAGACAAGGGAAAAATTCTGTAGAAGAATATTATCAGGAATTACAAACTGGCATGATTAGATGTGGTATTGTTGAGGAGAATGAAGCTATGCTTGCACGTTTTCTGGGTGGATTAAATAGAGAGATTCAGACCATTCTCTATAAGGAGTATACTAATATCACTCGTTTATTCCATCTTGCTTGTAAAGCTGAACGTGAAGTGCAGGATCGACAAGCATTGGGGCGAACTAACTTTTCTGCAGGACGACCTTCATCATGGACACCACGTGCATCTTCTACTTCAACTGCACCAGCACCTCCATCCGGTGCCACCTCCAGCCGTGATACAAGAAAACGGGCACAACCACCATTATCTGCCAAGAGCGCACCTGCGGGGCCTGCACAACGTTCTTTTTCTTCCATGGCATCAACAGGGCACACAAGTGATATTATTTGTCGTCGTTGTAAGGGAGGAGGTCATTATGCAAGAGAATGCAAATCTCCGCGTATGATGATTGCTACCGCGGATGGAGGATATGAGTCTGCTAGTGACTATGATGAGGAGACTTTGGCTCTTATTACACGTGAAGAACATGGTGGAGATGATTCTGATCATGAGACGCAATACATGGCTCCTGAAGACGCTGACAGGTATGAATGTTTAGTTGCTCAACGTGTTTTGAGTGTGCAGATCACACAAGCTGAGCAAAATCAGAGGCACAATTTGTTCCATACCAAGGGAGTTGTGAAGGAACATTCTGTGCGCGTCATCATAGACGGAGGGAGCTGCAACAACTTGGCTAGCATGGAGATGGTGGAGAAGCTTCCTCTCACCACAAGACCACATCCACATCCTTACTACATCCAATGGTTCAACAACAGCGGCAAGCTTAAGGTAACACGTACTGTTCGTGTGCATTTTAGTATCTCTACATATGCTGATTATGTTGATTGTGATGTGGTACCTATGCAAGCATGTTCCTTATTACTTGGTAGACCATGGCAATTTGATAAAAATTCTGTACACCATGGTAGAAACAATCACTATACTCTTGTTCATAAGGATAAAAATATTACTTTGCTTCCTATGACTCCTGGTTCCATTTTGAAAGATGATATTAATAGAGCTAATAAAGCAAAACAGGAGACGAATAAGAGTGAAAATCAGATTGTGGCAAAAGAATTTGAGCAACAAATGAAGCCTAATAATAAACCATCTAGTGTTGCTTCTGAAATTAAATTGAAAAGTGCATGTTTATTTGCCACCAAATCTGATATTGATGAGCTAGATTTCAGCAAATCTGTTTGCTATGCTTTTGTGTGCAAAGAGGCATTATTTTCATTCGAGGACGTGCCTTCCTCTTTGCCT
>NW_025228341.1:3272-28079 GCF_018294505.1 Triticum aestivum | reverse complement strand
CACCATAGCTGCAACTTCGTGTTCTTCGTTTGTGTTCAACGACCAGACAAAGGTGTCCCGTCTTTCGAGGTGGGGTTCTGTGACGCCTTTGTCTGGTCGTTGAACACAAACGAAGTACGCGAAGTTGCAGCTATGGGGAACTTTTAATCTAAACAAAACCCAAAGTCTAAACGGTGCCCTAAGGGCTGTATATATGGAGGAAGAGAGGGGGAATTTCGTGGCCCTTGGTGGAGGGGTCCGAAATCAACCCTATCTCTTGTTTCCCCACACATACGGACTCTAAAAATAGCCTATACTTATGTATTTAGAAATTACATGGGCCTGGCCCAATAAAAAGGTGACGCAGCATCTATAATAGCCTCGGGACGAAATTTATGAAGTGGCATCTTGTATATTTCGTCCATGGCTTCATGCACCCATTATGGTGGCTTGAAAGTCCTGAAATCATCACTTGTAACTCCTTTCTTGTTCCCCTTGCGCATGGCATCATCTCCATGCTTGTTCTTGCTCCAATGTTCATCCTTCTCCAAGCTAGGCCCTTCATTTGTAAGCAAAACAAATGTATCCAATTTAGGCAGCATCATATTCTCATGAACATTAGAATCATTACCAAGAAATGAAAGTACCTGATAATTTAATTGGCATGCGCGAGCTCTAGTAATTGGTCCCGTATATGTAGCAGTAGGGGCTGTGGGTGTAACAATGGTATTGATGTCCTCATCAACAATGGTAGCACACACAAAGTGTCCATCATGTAAGAATGAGTCCGTGCGGCAAGATTGGTCGTGACAAAGCGCATGAAGCTTATCAAGTTGATCTAGAATGAGATGCAAAGCATTCATGGGAGGAAAAGCAATCATTGTGTGCACAAATGTGTTATGAATATGAGCAATGCAACCACGATGCAAAATGATGTCATAATGGGATGGTTTATCAAATGCATGATCATGGCAATGGATGATCAACATGTGGATATTATCATGCAATTGATGGTTGACAATATGGTCTTGATGTATGAATATGCCATCAAGGTAGATCACAACAAATTTGCTAAGGAAATGCACAAGCTCATATATCATGGATGACATGGGAATACAAGATGCAACAAGGCAATCATAATGTGAGTCAATCCATGCATGAGGTGCAAACTTGTCGTAAGTATGATATGTCCATCGAGCATGACATGTGGGAGCACAATCAACAAATATGTAGGTGTGAGTGCAATGTGCCAAAGGAGTGTTGATGTACCAATGCTCGATGTCGTGGCATGAGTGGAAATCCGAAGGTACATCCAAGAAGTCCGAGCACTCCTTAATGTAAAGGTCCATAGAGCCAACTCCCAATGTCGCTCCTCCGTTCGTGAGATGTATCATGTAGACAAAAGAAGGAAACAACAATGAAAGAATGACCCATCCAATATGCATATTTGAGGATGGCTCAAAAGGAAGGAGTTCACCTCAAGAAAAGTTCCCAAAGATGTTGGAGTCGTACATCATGTATGCCTTCACATAACCAATATGTCGCATAACGGCACCGCCTTGTGAATCCTCCAAAATGGAAGAACATGATAAACACTCGGAAAAACAAATGAGGTTAGCGGAAATGCAAAACCTATCATTGAAGTGGTAAGATACCCGACAAGTGTATGCATCATGCTCATCATAAGAGAGGACAAGGGAGTATTTCATAGTATGGAGGCATATGATGCAAGAACAACCAAATGCAATAGGCTCAATCAAACAAGCATGCATCACAAGTAATATGTCAAAGTCTCCAAGATCAATAAGCATAGTATGGTTGCACTCAATACAAGTGGATATGAGAGAGGCAACTAATGGGCACATGAGACAATGATCAAGATATAGCATGTGAGAGGCATGAACATATATGTCATCAACCCAAGAAAGCGAGTAAGAGTGGAACATGGGTGATGCAATCAAGCAAGCAATCATAGAAATCAATTCAAGCAAGCTAGTAGTGGGAAGATGCAACATACTAGGAGGAATCATGGCAAGCATGTCATTGGTGCAAATAGTGGGCATGAATAATTCACATGGCATAGCACAAGCATGAAAGCAAGATATGAGAAAATTATCATAAATGTATTGGCGAGAGACCATATGTAAATAGCAATCGGGCATCATGACTTTCCCAACACAACAAGCATCAATAGCATGGGGCACATGATAAACATGGCAAAAGCAACAATGATCTCCACCAAGCATGCAAATACACATAGGAGTATCATAATGGTGAATCATGAGTAGATGCAAGCAAGGGTCACCATTGCATGGCAAAGGCATAGAAGCAAGGATAACATTCAAAGTGAACACGGGGAAATGAGCATAAGGTGACAAGTGGTAAATAGCCCATAGCCGTGTGAGAGACAAGTAAAAGAGATGCGCGTAGTCCTTGCGCGAAGGGAATGGTGGTAAGGATAGTCCACGGGAACCCAAGTTATCGTTGCTCTCAAGAGCTTGTTTCGTCAACTCATGGGATTGTGAGGTTGATGAGTGTTCATAAGACCTACACAAAACAAAGACAAAGAGAAAATTGTGTGTGCATGGTATATGTACACATCATCCATCATGATGCGCACATGCTTGTGTCAGTTAGCACAAAATATCCAATGCTCAAATAAATGAGATGTGCGGTATAGAAACATGTCATCCATCATGAGAGGTTTGTTATGATGTATGTCATAATGGAGACTCAAAGGATGTAATGCATCATGAGAAATATCTAGAGCATTATTATTCATGGAATGCATATGGTGTACACTATCATGGGAATCATGCAAAATCTGGAATGCATCAAAATCTCCTAATATGTATGAGGAAACTATGGGGGTCTTCTCATGAGCATTAATGGAAACATCACATGGAGAACATTGACAACATCCAAAACAATGCATATTCGGTTCAATGTGATCATGGCGTGGCATAGTAGATGAATTGCGCAAATCATGTAAAGGAAGCATGGCAATATCATCACATGAAAAACAAAAGCCAATGACCATCATCTCGTCATCTATGCCATCAGTGCAAATGGGATTGATTTTAATGGGGCATGCATAGTCACTATGTTGAGATTGTAATGATGCTATATGGGAGATCTCACTCATAGCATATGACAAGTTCAATGGATTGTCAAACATGACGTGACCAAAAGAATTTTCACATGATATCCTATGAAGCATAGCATCACAACTAGGCAACTCAACATGCTCATCATCATATTCATCATAAATAGGTAAGTCAAGGCATGAAGAAGTCTCACTAGCATGAAGCATGGCAATAGGTGTGTCAACATCATGGGAGCAATCGATGTCAAGAGAGTCCACTAGTGGGACAAGAGAAGCACCATCACCTATGTTACCTTTGGAGCGTCGCTCATGTGTTGTAGGTGAGGTGTTGAAGATCGTCTCATTGTCATCTTCGTCTTGATGGAACCATGTGGGGGGTGCATCATCGTCCACCATGGCCATCGGTTTCTCCATTGGAGGGATGGACTCGTCGAGGATAGGCATGTCGTCATGTAGGAGACCTAGCACCAAAGAAGAAAACACACTAGGAGTAGAGGTTAAGTCGTTAGAAATCATAGTGGCCTCACGTGTCGTGTCAACTACCTCACTCTCTAAGTGTTGTGGATCACTCACTCCCTCAAGGATGCTCTCACTCATATGGTTGGTGGAGTCACTCAAATGGCGCTCAACCTCACATAGGATGTGTGGCATGCTCTCATGTGTGGGGCTAGTGGTGGTCACACTCATCCTCTCAAAGGAAATGCTCTCAATGTCACGTATGGTGGAGTCACTCATGTCACTCATGGGGTGGTGGCTCTCCTCACATGACAAATGGGGCATCTCAACATATGTGGGTGTTGGAGAGATGTAAGTGCAAATGTCTCCATGCACGGTCGCGTAGCTTGACTCGGAGTATGAGTCCAATATGGGCGTCGTCTTCATGGTGTTGAAGAGGTTTGCGCTCGTCACCGTGGTCGAAGGGGATGGCCCTTGCTCGACCGTATTGTCGCCGTCTTGTTGTTGGAGGCCCATATGATGTGGCACCTCGTAGCTCGTCTCCATGGCTGAAGGGAATTTCCCATGCTCGACCATCTTCCTTGAGAGGCTTCCAAAGATGGAAGGGTCGCCCTCGCTCGTATGTAGTCGCCTTGGACTTGATGAAGTAGTTGTAGGCGTACTTGTGGGAAGTAGGCGAAGATGCCGTACGTCCAAAGGCGAAGATGCCTTGATAGCACTCGGCGAAGATGCCAACGTGGTTGTTGTAGCCGTAGCGCCGTCTTGGTGGTGGTCGTCTCGCGGTATCCTTTTGTGCTTATGAAGCTTCGACTTGTACGTTTGCGCTTGTGGAGCATCTTCATGATGATGGTGTCGTTGTCATGCTTGAGCTCGTAGTAGATGTCGTTCATCGTCGTCGTGCACATGATGCTTGGAGGTGACTTGCCCTTCATGACGATGTTGATCACGAACGTGATGGTGGTCGCCATGTAGATGTGGACGAGGACGACTTGCGCTTGCATCTTTTTCGCGCTCCGAAGACTTGTGGCTTGAATGTCGCCGCCTTGAAGATGACGAAGGGGAAGAAGACTTGATCAAGGTCCGAATCTCCTCCATCCTTCCATCTTGCTCCTCTTTATGTGCGGCAAGCTTCTTGTCGATGTGCTCTCGCAATCTTGATTGTGCGCCTTGCACTTGTTGTTGTAGATCGAAGATAGACGCTTTGGTGATGTAGTTGTTCACATCATCATTGTTGTCGAGGACCGGAGAGGAAATGCCTTGCCTATCCATCACAAGACTCGAGCAAATATGAGTGGGAGAAAGAGAAGAACTTATACCAATGTACCTTGACCGATGTTGACAATGAATCAAGTTCACTCAAATGCGGACAATGAAATAGCACTATTGGTACCAATCCTTGTCGGTTCTCACACCTACACAAGTAAAGCTTATGGAGGAGCTCGGTGAGGATAGTGGCACAAAAATTTAATGCAAAATGTTAGCTAGAGTCAGTAATGTTGAAAGAGATTCACAAATTCGCAAGCGAAACAAGTAGACCAATAGCAATATGTGGCACACGGAAACACACACCCGGATAAATAAATGGGGTCGTGCAACCAAGGAATGAGCACAAAATGTGGAATCCACGGAAAACGCTCGTGTTGCACAACTCAAGAGAGACGCTAGCACGATTGCTCAAGAGGCGGATACGACACTTGTGCACAACCTATAAGATGCCAAATGGATAAACTTCTAACCCAAGTATGCTATGTATGTATGGTTCCCGGTGTTTTTCTCAAGATTATCCAAGATGATCGGATATGACAATCTTATATGCAATGTGGTAAGATGCTATGGCACTTGCTTACAAGCTCTTTGCTTTCTTTCTTTTGCTTAAAAGCTTTATTTCTTTTTTTATGGCCACTTTTGCACAATGCACAAACCAAGATAGCAATTGTGTATATGCGGGAACAAACTTGTGACACAAGATATGATAGCAATATATGCACCACGATGATATGGTATGTATGCTATGGGAAGTATGATCACTAATGTGCACAAGTAACGTTGTCGGCAATACTCAAATGGCTAGTCTCGATAGGCAAGTGACGCAAAATATGGTCTATGATGGTTATCAATGCAATTTGCAAGGGAATATAAAATGGAGGGATATCACGATACCAAGATGATATGGAGGTTACCGTCCTTGGCGATGATGAGTGGCGGTGTTCTTGATGTAGATACCAAGATGATGGAGTCTCGTCCCTAAGTAGCCGAAACACCTTAGGAAACGGAAAAAACCGCGAACTCAAAATATCAAATGTCAAATGTCAAAATGGTGGTAGCGGAAAGCGGTGGTGGTTTGCACTTTGCAATGCGGAGTGGAGTGATGGGATATACACAGTATCGGAGTTGAAGCAATGGTCCCTAAGTAGCCAAAACACCTTAGGAGGCACAAGCCACAACTCAAACAAAATTGGGTTAAGTTTCTGTGGTGGAAATGTATGGTGGGCACGTCTATGCGGAAGTGGTGGTGGTGGTTGATGAAGAAGCAATTGTCCCTAAGTAGCCGAAACATCTTAGGAGACTCGAATCACTACTCAAGCAACCACTAATGCTATATGGATCAAAATGGGTTAGGTTGCGGAAGTCGGTGGTGGCTATGCGGATGATGTGATGGAGGGCCTAGGCAAACTTTCCAAATTTCGGAAAATTTGATGGAGTCAAATGGTGTTGGTAGTATTTTTGTGGGATGGGGGATGTCAATAGCTGCAACACGAGCTAAAGAACGTCAAAATCGGAGTTCGGATGAATTAGTTATGGTCGAAACGGTGAAACTCGGAACGCTGAAACTGGCATGGGCGGTAGTACCGCTCGGATGGGCAGTAGTACCTCTCGTGTCGGGATTTTTCGACTGTTTCAGGCCGAAACAGGGCCGGGCGGTAGTACCGTTTGCTGGGCGGTAGTACCGCTTGTCGTTCTCAGCGGTAGTACCACTCGGAGGGCGGTAGTACCGCTCGTGTCGGGATTTTCTCGAGTGCTCGAATCGTTGCGCGATTTTGGGCAGAAATGGATGATTTCGGGGTCAAAATTCGATGGATTTTGTGGATGGAAAGAGGTGAAACTTGGGGAGATGCTAGATCCACTTGAAACCAAGCAAATCCACAGATCAAAATCAACAAAACATCATCAAACCAACAAATCACAAAAAAAATTGGGGGCTATTTTTGGTGGGGATTTTCGGATTTAGGACTAAAACAAATAAATCAAGCTAGAAAAAGGGGGGTAGGGGCTCCAAAAACATGATCAACATGGCGAATGATACCAAGATGATGTAGGGTGGAACCCTATGTGGACGATCTTTCATGTTTGGAGTGGATCCTACGGGGAATCACGAAGAACACGCGGAAGCACACGAGGAAATCACGGGGAGGAACGAGGGAAAACACTCAACCAACAAGGAATCGGTCACACAAGTGCTAGATCAAAGAACACAAAGAGATACACGATGATGAGGACATGACTACCTTGGATACGACCAAAAATATTGTATACATGCATATTTGTCAGGTGATTTCTAGTGCAAACTATTCAATAATCTATTTATGTTATCCAGAACAAAAATACTTCACACACTTTTGTGTTTTGTCTAATTGCAGGTGTATGGGACATTTGTACAATCCACATATGAAGATAAGGAAGAAAGAAATGTTTATTTGCTGTCCAAAAAGTTCTCTCACGTCACTTTTGGCCCAAGAGAAGATAGAGTCCAAGTCTCTCACGTTCTGGATTCAGATTCGGACTGCACAGACACACCTGACTCAAAACGCACACAAGTTTTTCATACGGACTCCGAATTGGGTGGTTCTTTTTTTGTTGGAAACTAGATTTCGTGCACTTTCCAACCCAATTGGAATCACCTTCAAATTCGTCCGGAGCATTGAGTTGTGGACGAAACAATCTGATGCTGCAGCAGAATCTGAGTCAAACTACAAGTCCAAAGGTGTTACATCACCTCCACTTGGGCCCATTGGCGTTGTACGACCTAGATTTAGTTTTAGGCTGCCTTGGGACGTCCTCCCACCTCCTTGGCCGCCACCCCTTGCTCCTATATAAGTAGATCCATCTAGTAGCTTTTCCTTGGGATTTGTTTAGTTAAAAGTTAGCCATTGCAACTTCGTGTACTTCGTTTGTGTCCAACGACCAGACCAAGACCGCTTACGGATCCCCACCATTATCAATACCTCATATATATTTGCAATATTCAGATTGCTTTATCATATTCTTGCTCGTTCTTCGATTGCTTGCAGGAATAGACCTTCGTGGTCAGGCTGACCGTGCTTCCGGCATCGTCAGTAACCTCAGGAGATTGGTTTAGCGATTGCTAAGGCGCAACGTCGTGCACGTTTGTAGTCGGATCGTCAAAGTCGTCTCCACCAAATCGATAGTTATCATCTCATCGAAAGATCGGGACACCCTCGCCTCTATCAAGTGGTATCAGAGCGGCTTTGTTTTCAAAAAGGGGTCCAAAGTCAACAAAGGTAAGCATACAAAGGTAACCGATCTTCTCCGTGAGGAGGTCTTGAATCCACAAGGGGATCTTCCCACGAGGGGGTCTTGAATCCGATAGGATCTTCTCCGAAGAGGCCGCGGTCTCTCACGAGGAGGAGATCCGATGGATGAGCGAAGCTCTATCTCTAACTTGAGCTAAATCAACGCTAACCCTAGCTAGGAGGAGGTGGAGGAGTATATATAGTCTAGAGCCACGAAGGGGTAAGTGAGGGCGAAGGGGTACAAGGGCTAGGCCCAATACACTGTGCACAGACAGGGCGGTAGTACCGGTCCTTCGGGCGGTAGTACTGCTTGAGGCGCGCAAGCGGTAGTACCGCTATGATGGACGGTAGTACCGCTCTGGAGCCATTCGATCTCTGATGTTTGTCGGACTTTGCGGAAGTGGACGGATGTAGAGCGGTAGTGCCGCTTGTGATGATAAGCGGTAGTACCGCTGGGCCTGGGCGGTAGTACCGTTTGCTCCCGACTTCTTCTTCCTTCTCCTTTTACATGCTTGGCCTTGGTCCTTGGATCCTCCATGGTCGTATCGGTTGTACCTGAGTGTATGCAAGGTCCATGCATGAGGTAGTAGCCATGTCTCAGATGTGGAAAGTGACGATTCGAAGAGGAGCGAGTTCACCTTGTGTCCAATGGCGTATGTTCGAGGTCTCATCGTATGTATCCTTGGGGCTTGGAGAGTAGTCGGAGTGTACATGGGGATGGACGTGGGATGCTCCGCATCACCAAGTAGCTGGAATAGGATATAATCTACAATGTTCAGACCACCATACACATGCAAAACTAGTGAAAGCACAAACAGCAGCAACAACCCGTCTCTCCTCGGGATATTGTAAACATGTAAAACGTTGTTCAGTTTCTAACTCCCAAGTAAGATATACATCAGGAATGTATCTACCCTCAAATGGTGGAATATTCAATTTCAGTTTAGGAACATGGTCATGATCTCGTACCTGAGGTGGTGGTGCAGGCCTAGCATTGTGAATATATACCTGAGGTCGACCTGCTGGTGGATGCATGTATTTCTGATTTTGATCAACCTCATCCTCATAATAGTCCTCCACCTCTGCAGTAGCAGCAGGAGCTACAGAAGCACCAACAACAGTAGCAGCGGGACTAGAATTTTGTCCTGGCTCAATAGGAATACGCTGTGCTCGCCCTACTGTATCGCGGCGTGAAGCTGGTGGTGGGAGACGTTTGAGTAATTCATCGAACTTGGCGTCCAACTTGGTGTCAATTGTCTTCTCAATGTCATCCATCTTCTACATTGCCTTTCCAAACCTGGCCATCACGTCTTCCACCTGTTGACCCAACATTTGATGAAACTTATCATGAAGCTCCTAGTTCATCATGTTCTCCCAGTCAATCTCGTCGGCTTGTGATCCTGCAATAGTTAGCAGCAATAGAAACAGACAAGAATATGATCCTACATACTACTGGAAAATGGTGGTGGTGGGGTGTCACAAATCCGTCAGGCGAATCTCAAATTCTTACCAGTTCTTACCCAGCAGCAGGTGGTGATTGGCAACCGTTGTAGTCGAAACTCTCAAAGCTTGGATAGAGCGATTACCAGGGAGAGTCAAACGCACGATGTAGATGTATGTGGAGTAGGGAAGGCTTATAATATGGTAGCAAAAAGGTCATCAATAATCAATTCAGAGATGCAAAGTTAAATAAACGCTCAACGACGGTACTGTGATGGTCCTAGGCTAGACCGTGCTAGAGACGCGAGCCTAGTACACCAACAAAATCACGGCGCGACACGTAATCAAGGGAGGAGCACACTCTGAAAAAAATCCTTTTTTTCACTTTTTTTTGCACTTTTTTTCCCTCTTTTTCTTTTTTGCTCCACAATAAAAAAAATTCAAAAAAGTCTATACATGGTCTAAAAACTGCCTAGCCAAAATTTTCCAGACTTAGTTTTTTTTAAACTAGAACTATTTTTTTCTGCAGGTAGCACGAAAGTTGGGGAGTTCGACTCTGTCACGACTCGGAGTATGGCGTGATCTGGAAATCTGAAATAGAGTAACAAATACTGGACTCGCACTAGGGTGGCGAAGATGAATCTGGTGGAAACTCGGACTTGTGGCGGATATATGTAGGGCGGTGGAACACGTACTGGTGGCAAATCTCTGATGGAGGTGGACTCGGATTATCATGATGGCGGTGAATATGTGGTATATTGCAGCGGTGATGACGATGGGGGTATATGGCAGCGGTGATGACGATGGTGGTATATGGCAGCGGTGATGATGATAGTGGTATAAGGCAACGATGACGATGATGGTGGTATATGGCAGTGGTGATGACGGTGATGCGGCGGCGATGTGACAACTTGTGAACAGAACTCGAAACTCTAAAGGACTAGGCACGACGATGGAACCGCAAACTCAACAATGCAAAACACTAAAAAGATTATGCAAAGGCTCAAATTGGTTCGGATTTGATGAACCAACCCTAAATTATTTTTTTGGGCTTTTTGGTGGACTGTAGGTATGAAGAACAGACTCGATCCAAACTACGAAAAACTGTAAAATCTCACCGAGCAACCTGAAAATCTGATACCACTTGGTAGAGGCAAAGGTGTCCCGTCTTTCGATGACATGGTGATTATCGTTTAGGAGGAGTAGACTTTGACGATCCGTGATGTAGGGCGGAACCCTATGTGGACGATCTTTCATGTTTGGAGTAGATCCTATGAGGAGACACGAAGAATGAGCGGAAGGAAACAAAGGGGATCACGGGGAAAAATGAGAGAAACACTCAACCGACAAGGAATCAATCACACGAGTGCTAGATCACCGAAAGCAAAGGGTAACACATGATCCAAAATCAACAAAGGTAACGATACAAAGGGAACTATTCTTCTCCGTACGGAGGTCTTGATTCTCTTCCCTTGAAGGGGTCTTGAATCCGCTTGGGGGATCTTCTCCAAAGAGGTTGTGAGCTCCAAGGAGAAGTAACCAAGTGGATGAGCAAGGCTCTCACAAAAATATGAGCAAATGACAGAGGCAAAGGTGTCCCGTCTTTTGATGAGATGATGGATTTCGCTTTGGTGGAAGTCGACTTTGACGATCCGACTACGAATGTGTGAGGACGTCGCGCCTTAGCAATCGCTAAACCAACTCCGAGAGGTTATTGACCACGCCGGAGAACGATCAACCTGACCACGAGGGTCTGTTTCCTGCGAGCAAACGAAGAACAAGCAAGAAACTAAGATTGCAATCTGGATATTGCAAATATAAGATGAAAGCTTTATTGATCAAGGTGGGGTTCTGTGACGCCTTTGTCTGGTCGTTGAACACAAACGAAGTACGCGAAGTTGCAGCTATGGCGAACTTTAATCTAAACAAAACCCAAAGTCTAAACGGTGCCCTAAGGGCTGTCTATATGGAGGAAGAGAGGGGAATTTCGTGGCCCTTGGTGGAGGGGTCCGAAATCAACCCTATCTCTTGTTTCCCCACACATACGGACTCTAAAAATAGCCTATACTAATGTATTTCGAAATTACATGGACCTGGCCCAATAAAAAGGTGACGCAGCACCTATAATAGCCTCTGGACGAAATTTATGAAGTGGCATCTTGTATATTTCGTCCAAGGCTGCATGCACTCGTTATGGTGGCTTCAAAGACCTGAAATCATCACTTGTAACTCCGTTCTTGTTTCCCTTGCACATGCCATCATCTCCATGCTTTCTCTTGCTCCAATGTTCATCCTTCTCCAAGCTAGACCCTTCATTTGTAAGCAAAACAAATGTATCCAATTTAGGCAGCATCATATTCTCATGAACATTAGAATCATTACCAAGAAACGGAAGTACCTGGTAATTTAGTTGGCGTGCGCAAGCTCTAGTAATTGGTCCAGTATGTATAGCAGCAGGGGCTGTGGGTGTAACAATGGTATTGATGTCCTCATCATCCTCCCCTTCTTGAAAAGAAGTCGTCCTCGATGGAAGTTCATCTTCCTCACCCAAATAAGGCTTCAAATCTGCAATGTTAAAAGTCGGACTAACCCCAAAATCTGCAGGCAGCTCAAGTTTGTATGCATTATCATTTATTTTCTCTAACACCTTAAAGGGACCATAAGCATGTGACATTAGCTTTGATTTGCGCAAATCAGGAAATCTATCCTTACGCAAATGTAACCAAACAAGATCTCCAGGTGCAAACACAACATGTTTTCTACCCTTATCTCCAGCAAGTTTATATTTAGCATTCATACGCTCAATGTTTCGCTTAGTTAACTCATGCATTTTTAAAACCAATTCAGCACGTTGTTTAGCATCAAAATTAACCTTCTCCGAAGATGGAAGAGGCAACAAATCAATAGGTGCCCGAGGTAGGAAACCATACACAACTTCAAAAGCGCACATCTTAGTAGTAGAATGCAATGAACGATTATAAGCAAATTCAATATGAGGCAAGCATTCCTCACACATTTTCTTATTATTCTTCAAAACAACCCTAAGCATAGTAGACAACGTTCTATTGACTACTTCTGTTTGCCCATCAGTTTGGGGGTGACAAGTAGTACTAAAAAGCAGTTTAGTCCCCAACTTAGCCCATAAACATCTCCAAAAGTGGCTAAGAAATTTAGTATCACGATCTGAAACAATAGTATTTGGCACACCATGCAAGCGAATAATTTCATGAAAGAACAAATCAGCAACATTAACAGCATCATCGCTTTTATGACATGGTACAAAGTGTGCCATTTTCGAGAATCTATCCACGACAACAAATATGCTATCACTCCCCTTCTTTGTTCGAGGTAAACCTAAAACAAAGTCCATAGATATATCCTCCCAAGGAACACTAGGTACAGGCAAAGGCATATATAAACCATGAGGATTGAGTCGCGACTTAGCTTTTTGACATGTAGTGCAGCGAGCAATAAAACGCTCAATATCCCGTCTCATATTTGGCCAAAAGAAATGTGTAGCAAGTACGTCCTCCGTCTTCTTCATGCCAAAGTGTCCCATTAATCCTCCTCCATGTGCCTCCTGCAACAACAAAAGACGAACAGAGCTAGCTGGAATGCATAGCTTGTTAGCACGAAACACAAATCCATTGTTAACGACGAACTTGTTCCACATTCTTCCTTCTTTACAATTCTGCATTACATCTTTAAAATCAGCATCATGCACATATTGATCTTTGATGGTCTCCAAACCAAATATTTTGAAGTCAAGTTGTGAAAGCATAGTATAGCGACGTGACAATGCATCAGCAATAACATTTTCTTTTCTCTTCTTGTGTTTAATGACATAAGGGAAAGTCTCAATGAATTCAACCCATTTAGCATGTCTACGATTCAGTTTAGCTTGACTTTTAATATGTTTCAAAGATTCATGATCAGAATGTATAACAAATTCTTTGGGCCATAAATAATGTTGCCATGTTTCTGAAGTCTGAACAAGGGCATATAATTCTTTATCATAAGTAGAATTCGTAATGGTAGGCCTGCACCACCACCTCAAGTACGAGATGATGTCCATATTCCTAAACTGAAATTGAATATTCCACCATTTGAGGGTAGATATGTTCCTTGATGAGGACATCAATACCATTGTTATACCCACAGCCCCTACTGCTACATATACGGGACCAATTACTAGAGCTCGCGCATGCCAATTAAATTATCAGGTACTTTCGTTTCTTGGTAATGATTCTAATGTTCATGAGAATATGATGCTGCCTAAATTGGATACATTTGTTTTGCTTACAAATGAAGGGCCTACCTTGGAGAAGGATGAACATTGGAGCAAGAACAAGCATGGAGATGATGCCATGCGCAAGGGGAACAAGAACGGAGTTACAAGTGATGATTTCAGGACTTTGAAGCCACCATAATGGGTGCATGAAGCCATGGACGAAATATACAAGATGCCACTTCATAAATTTTTTCCCGAGGCTATTATAGGTGCTGCGTCACCTTTTTATTGGGCCAGGCCCATGTAATTTCGAAATACATAAGTATAGGCTATTTTTAGAGTCCGTATGTGTGGGGAAACAAGAGATAGGGTTGATTTCGGACCCCTCCACCAAGGGCCACGAAATTCCCCCTCTCTTCCTCCATATATACAGCCCTTAGGGCACCGTTTAGACTTTGGGTTATGTTTAGATTAAAAGTTCGCCATAGCTGCAACTTCGCGTACTTCGTTTGTGTTCAACGACCAGACAAAGGCGTCACAGAACCCCACCTTGATCAATAAAGCTTTCATCTTATATTCGCAATATCCAGATTGCAATCTTAGTTTCTTGCTTGTTCTTCGTTTGCTCGCAGGAAACAGACCCTCGTGGTCAGGTTGATCGTGCTCCGGCGTGGTCAATAACCTCTCGGAGTTGGTTTAGCGATTGCTAAGGCGCGACGTCCTCGCATGTTCGTAGTCGGATCGTCAAAGTCGACTTCCACCAAAGCGATATCCTTCATCTCATCGAAAGACGGGACACCTTTGCCTCTATCAAGTGGTATCAGATTTCCGGTTGCTCGGTGAGATTTTACAGTTTTCCGTAGTTTAGATCGAGTCTGTTCTTCATACCTATAGTCCACGAAAAAGCCAAAAAAAATTAGGGTTAGTTCATCCCATCCGAACCAATCTGAGCCTTGCGTAATCTTTTCTGTATTTGCTTTGTTGAATTTGCGGTTGCATCGTCGTGTCCAGTTGCTGGTCTTAGTGTCTAGTCTTTTAGAGTTTCGAGTTCTGTTCACAGGTTGTCACGTCGCCGCTGCCATATATCACCACCGCATCATCATCGTCGCTGTTGCCATATACCACCACCACATATTCACCACCAATCCGAATCCATATACGCCACCACATATCCGCCGCCATCACGCCAATCCGAGTTCACCTGCAACATATATCCTCCACCTGTCCATGTTCCACCAGATTCATCTCCGCCACCAGTCCGAGTTCCACCAGATTCATCTCCGCCACCAGTCCTAGTCCGAGTCCAGTAATTGTTGCATTGTTCTCGATTTCCAGATCACGCGACACTCTGAGTCATGACAGAGAAGGACTCCCCAACTTCCGAGCCATCCGCAGAAGAAAAATAGTTCCAATTTCAAAAAAAAAACTAAGTCTGGAAAATTCTGGCTAGGCAGTTTTTAGACCATTTGTAGACTTTTTCGAAAAAAACTTGTTGCGGAGCAAAAAAAAGAGAGGAAAAAAAAGTGCAAAAAAAGGGAAAAAAATTCAGAGTGTGCTCCTCCCTTGTTTATGTGCCGCGCCGTGATTTTGTTGGTGTTCTAGGCTCGCGTCTCTAGCACAATCTAGCCTAGGACCAGCACAGTACCGTCGTTGAGCGTTTATTCAACTTTGCATCTCTGAATTGATTATTGCTGACCCTTTTTGCTACCATATTATAAGCATTCCCAGCTCCACATACATCTACGTCGTGCGTTTGACTCTCCCTGGTAATCGCTCTATCCAAGCTTTGAGAGTTTTGACTACAACGGTTGCCGATCACCGCCTGTTGCTGGGTAAGAACTGGTAAGAATTTGAGTTTTGCTTGACGGATTTATGACACCCACCACCACCACTTGTTCATAGTCTGTAGGATCATATTCTTGTGTGTTTCTATTGCTGCTAACCATGCCAGGATCACAAGCCGACGAGATTGACAGGGAGAATTTATCGAACAAGGAGCTTCATGATAAGTTTCAGCAAATGATGACTGAACAGGTGCAAGATGTGCTGAACAATTTTGAAGAGGCCATGGAGAAGATCACTGGCCTTGAGAAGACGTTCGAAACAAAGCTCGATAACAAGTTTAATGAATTGCTCGTGCGTCTTCCACCACCACCACCCGCTGCACCTAACGCACCTCTCCAACAACAACAACAACGACGACGACTACCTCCACGTCGCGAAACAGACCTCCGCCGAGCAAGCCGTGTTCCTCTTGCGTTTGGCCAAACTGTTGGTGCTGCTGTTGATACTTCTGTGGCTCCTGCTGCTGATGCGGAGGAGGATGATTATGTGGGAGATTATGAGGATGAGGTTGATCAAAATCAGCACTACGTGCAGCCACCTGTACCACCACCAGCAGGTCGACCTCAGGTATATATTCATAATGGTAGGCCTGCACCACCACCTCAGGTACGAGATGATGTCCATATTCCTAAACTGAAATTGAATATTCCACCATTTGAGGGTAGATATGTTCCTGATATATATCTTACTTGGGAGTTAGAAACTGAACAACGATTTACATGTTTACAATATCCTGAGGAGAGACGAGTTGCTGCTGCTGTTTGTGCTTTCACTAGTTTTGCATGTGTATGGTGGTCTGGACATTGTAGATTATATCCTATTCCAACTACTTGGGCTGCTTTGAAAACTGCTATGCGTACGCGTTGGGTTCCACCATATTATCAACGTGAATTGCTTCAAAAATTGCAGCGTTTAAGACAAGGGAAAAATTCTGTAGAAGAATATTATCAGGAATTACAAACTGGCATGATTAGATGTGGTATTGTTGAGGAGAATGAAGCTATGCTTGCACGTTTTCTGGGTGGATTAAATAGAGAGATTCAGACCATTCTAGACTATAAGGAGTATACTAATATCACTCGTTTATTCCATCTTGCTTGTAAAGCTGAACGTGAAGTGCAGGATCGACAAGCATTGGGGCGAACTAACTTTTCTGCAGGCCGACCTTCATCATGGACACCACGTGCATCTTCTACTTCAACTGCACCAGCACCTCCATCCAGTGTGATGAGGACATGACTACCTTGGATATGACCAAAAATATTGCATATATGCATATTTGTCAGGTGATTTCTAGTGCAAACTATTCAATAATCTATTTATGTTATCCAGAACAAAAATACTTCACACACTTTTGTGTTTTGTCTAATTGCAGGTGTATGGGACATTTGTACAATCCACATATGAAGATAAGGAAGAAAGAGATGTTTATTTGCTGTCCAAAAAGTTCTCTCACGTCACTTTTGACCCAAGAGAAGATAGAGTCCAAGTCTCTCACGTTCTGGATTCAGATTCGGACTGCACAGACACACCTGACTCAAAACGCACACAAGTTTTTCATACGAACTCTGAATTGAGTGATTCTTTTTTTGTTGGAAACTAGATTTCGTGCACTTTCCAACCCAATTGGAATCACCTTCAAATTCGTCCGGAGCGTCGAGTTGTGGACGAAACAATCTGATGCTGCAGCAGAATCCGAGTCAAACTACAAGTCCAAAGGTGTTATATCACCTCCACTTGGGCCCATTGGCCTTGTACGACCTAGATTTAGTTTTAGGCTGCCTTGGGACGTCCTCCCACCTCCTTGGCCGCCACCCCTTGCTCCTATATAAGTAGATCCATCTAGTAGCTTTTTCTTGGGATTTGTTTAGTTAAAAGTTAGCCATTGCAACTTCGTGTACTTCGTTTGTGTCCAACGACCAGACCAAGACCGCTTACGGATCCCCACCTTTATCAATACTTCATCTATATTCGCAATATTCAGATTGCTTTATCATATTCTTGCTTGTTATTCGATTGCTTGCAGGAATAGACCTTCGTGGTCAGGTTGATTATGCTTCGGCGTGGTCAATAACCTCTCGGAGTTGGTTTAGCGATTGCTAAGGCGCAACGTCGTGCAGTTTGTAGTCGGATCGTCAAAGTCGTCTCCACCAAATCGATAGTTATCATCTCATCGAAAGATCGGGACCCTCGCCTCTATCAAGTGGTATCAGATTTCCAGGTTGCTCGGTGAGATTTTACAGTTTCGTAGTTTAGATCGAGTCTGTTCTTCATACCTATAGTCCACGAAAAAGCCACAAAAAAAGTTAGGGTTAGTTCATCATATCCGAACCAATCTGAGCCTTGCATAATCTTTTTAGGGTTTTGCTTTGTTGAATTTGCGGTTGCATCGTCGTGTCTAGTTGCTGGTCTTAGAGTCTAGTCTTTTAGAGTTTCGAGTTCTGGTCATAAGTTGTCACGCCGCCGCCGCACCATCATCATCGCCCCTGCCATCTACCACCACCGCACCGAATCCGTATCCATATACCACCACCAATCCGTGTCCATATACCACCACCGATCCATATCCATATACTACCACCGCTACCACCACCGCTGCCATATACCACCACCATATATCCACCACCAATCCGAGTTCTTTGCTTATTAGGTTTGTTTTCGGGTTCCATCTAGATTCCGATTTGTGTTTCCTTGCCGGAGTAGGTTTCGGAAAAAAAAAGTCGGGTAGCCACGCTCCGTTTAGGCCCAAAATTTTTCGAAAACGCATTTTTCGAAAAAATTTCTGGCTATCCTATTTTTAGGTGTTTCTGAGTGTTTTGAGACAGGTGCCATTATAGGAAGTTTTTTTTGACCCGTTTCCAGTTTTTGGGTCCGGGCAGTCGAAAAAAAAAATTGGTCGAAAAAATTTCGTGCCCATCCTGTCAGTTTGAGCTAGGAAGAGTTGTGAGACACTCGCCATTATAGTGATTTTTCGCAAAAAAAAAAGCAGCGCAAAAAAAAAGAGCGCAAAAAAAGAGCGAAAAAAAAATTTCAGAGTGTGCTTTTCCCTTGTTTACGTGCCGCGCCGTGATTTTGTTAGTGTTCTAGGCTCGCGTCTCTAGCACAGTCTAGCCTAGGACCAGCACAGTACCGTCGTTGAGCGTTTATTCAACATTGCATCTTTGAATTGATTATTGCTAATCTTTTGCTACCATATATAGCCAACCCAGCTCCACATATTTCTACACCGTGTATACGTACGCTCCCCTGGCAATCGCTTTACTCAATATTCGGAGTTACTTGACACCGCTGGTTGCCGATCACCGCCTGCTGCATGGTAAGAACTTGTAAGACATTGATATTTGCTTTACTGTGAGCGTTTTACCACCACATCCTAGTAGTTATAGGAACATTATTTTTGGGTTTTGTTTCTTGTTCTACTAATCATGACAGGATCCAGAGTCAATTCATGGGCTTTGTCGATCGCGGGAGACGTGCCACCACCTTTGCAAATACCACAACCGTCACGAAAGGTGCACAAACATCCAAATGCACATGATCAGGTTAGTGTATCTATACCACCATTTAATGGCCGTTTTAAACCTGCTTTATATATTGAATGGGAGTTCGACATAAAAAATATATTTGCTTCCCATAATTTCGATGAACATAAAAAGGTTAAGGTTGCGGTTGGTTCTTTCACTGGTTATGCTTTGGTTTGGTGGAGTGAATATTGTCGGTTACACCCTGATTATATACCTACTACTTGGGATGATTTGAAACTTGCCATGCGACATACTTTCGTCCCTGCTTATTATACTCGCGACATGATTAAGAAGTTGCAACACTTAAAACAAGGTAGTGAAACTGTAACAAAATATTATGATGATTTACAAACTACCTTGTTGCATTCCTCTTTAGAAGAAAGTGAAGATGATTTTATGGATAGATTTTGGGGAGGATTAAACCGTGATATTCAAGAGATACTAATTCATGAAGAGTGTTATCCTATGGACCATTTGTTTCATCTTGCATGCAAAGCTGAACAGGAAATAAAACGACGTGTTGGCCACGAGGAGAACAAGCGCACGGTGCACATTCCAAGAGTTGATATGATTGTTCCTTCAACTACTAGGCATACTATGACAACCACATCCGTTGTTGTCAGGACTACATCACCTCCACCATGTGACACATCGCCCCCGAGAGTGGCTACATCATCTGAGTTGATCATAAGAGGTAATGACAAAGGTACTGATCTTCCATCTCTACATGAGAATGATGAATGCCTTGTCAATTTGAATGCACCATCTGATGAGCTACCCACTACTTTGATCACACCACCTATTTTAGAGGACTACGTTGATAATTTGACTTTGCCATGTGATCAAACAGCTGAAATACCAATAATTTTGAGTGCACCCATTGAATTAACTATTGATGCAAAAGAACCAATGTTTAATCATTTTGATATGACCTCTAATCTTGGTGATGATTCTGTGTTGAATGACTTATTGCATGTTTGCTTATTTAAGCATGTTGTAGCATGTAAATTTGATGCAAGTAAGGTTTATTCACCAATGTTGGGATGGTTTAATGATGAACATTGTCAATCTTTTGAAATGAATAAGAGCTTCACTTATATGTGCAAACTGAGTTGCAATATTTTCATGCCTTCTACTTCTTGTGCTAATTTTTTGGCTTTAGATTTTATGAACTATGCAAGTTACTCATCTATTCATGTGTCATATATGCAAAAATCAAGGGAAATAAAAATGGATGACATATACATATACAACATGTACACCTTGTCTCTTTTGTTAGCCACATTTCAGATTAAGCAACGCCGAGGACCGCTTTATTTTCAAGAAGGGGAGGATGATGAGGACATGACTACCTTGGATATGACCAAAAATATTGCATATATGCATATTTGTCAGGTGATTTCTAGTGCAAACTATTCAATAATCTATTTATGTTATCCAGAACAAAAATACTTCACACACTTTTGTGTTTTGTCTAATTGCAGGTGTATGGGACATTTGTACAATCCACAAATGAAGATAAAGAAGAAAGAGATGTTTATTTGCTGTCCAAAAAGTTCTCTCACGTCACTTTTGGCCCAAGAGAAGATAGAGTCCAAGTCTCTCACGTTCTGGATTCAGATTCGGACTGCACAGACACACCTGACTCAAAACGCACACAAGTTTTTCATACGGACTCCGAATTGGGTGATTCTTTTTTTGTTGGAAACTAGATTTCGTGCACTTTCCAACCCAATTGGAATCACCTTCAAATTCGTCCGGAGCGTTGAGTTGTGGACGAAACAATCTGATGCTGCAGCAGAATCCGAGTCAAACTACAAGTCCAAAGGTGTTACATCACCTCCACTTGGGCCCATTGGCCTTGTACGACCTAGATTTAGTTTTAGGCTGCCTTGGGACGTCCTCCCACCTCCTTGGCCGCCACCCCTTGCTCCTATATAAGTAGATCCATCTAGTAGCTTTTTCTTGGGATTTGTTTAGTTAAAAGTTAGCCATTGCAACTTCGTGTACTTTGTTTGTGTCCAACGACCAGACCAAGACCACTTACGGATCCCCACCTTTATCAATACTTCATCTATATTCGCAATATTCAGATTGCTTTATCATATTCTTGCTTGTTATTCGATTGCTTGCAGGAATAGACCTTCGTGGTCAGGTTGATTATGCTTCGGCGTGGTCAATAACCTCTCGGAGTTGGTTTAGCGATTGCTAAGGCGCAACGTCGTGCACATTTGTAGTCGGATCGTCAAAGTCGTCTCCACCAAATCGATAGTTATCATCTCATCGAAAGATCGGGACCCTCGCCTCTATCAGTAGGCACACCTCCCACTCCTTGATGTTCCTCTTGATCAACACACGAAGTAGAGTGGAGAGTGTACGGTTCGTCACCTCCGTTTGGTCGTCGTTTTGAGGATGGTATGCCGAAGAGAACAATAGCTTGATGCCGAGCTTGGCGCATAGGGTCTTCCAAAAGTAACTCAAGAACTTGACGTTGCGGTCCGAGACAATTGTCTTTGGCACTCCATGAAGTCGCAAGATTTCCCTACAAAATAGATTAGCAATATGTGAAGCATCGTCTATCTTGTTGCAAGGAATGAAATGTGCCATCTTAGAAAATCTGTCCACAACAACAAAGACGGAATCCTTGCCATTTTGAGCTCTAGGCAAACCAAGTATAAAATCCATGCTAATGTCTTCCCAAGGTTGATAAGGAATGGGAAGTGGCATGTAAAGACTATGGGATTGAGCTTTAGACTTAGCTTTGCGGCATGTAGAGCAACGGTTGGTGAAGCGTGAGACGTCACGGAACATCTTGGGCTAAAAGTAGTTCTTGGAGAGCGTGGCGAATGTCTTGTCGCGTCCAAAGTGTCCCATGAGTCCGCCTCCATGAGCCTCTTGCAAAAGTAGCAAACGAAGAGAAGACTCGGGAATGCAAAGTTTGTTAGCTCTCATAAGGTAATCGTCCTTTATGTAGTATCGTTCCCAAGACGTGTGTGTCAAACACTTAGCATAAGGAGTAGCAAAAGAAGGATCATGCTCATACAAGTCTTTTATATGCTCAAAACCAATAACATGTAACTCAAGTTGAGTGACAAGCGTGCATATGCGTGAAAGTGCATCCGCAACTATATTTTCCTTACCCTTAATGTACTTGATCCCATAAGGAAAAGATTCAATGAATTCACTCCATTTGGCATGACGCTTGTTCAACTTAGTTTGACCTTTTAAGTACTTAAGCATTTCATGATCGGTATGGATGACAAATTCATGAGGTCTAAGGTAATGATCCCAAACATGTAGCACACGCACTAAAGCATATAATTCTTTGTCATAGATGGGATAGTTGAGCACCGGAGAATTTTTCACTAAAATAAGCAATGGCTCGTTTTTCTTGCATCAAAACTCCGCCAATTCCGGTACCACTTGTATCACAATGAACCTCAAAAGTTTTCTCAAAGTTGGGCAAAGCAAGAATCGGAGCATGAGTAAGCAAAGACTTGAGCTCATCAAAAGAGGTGGATTGCAAAGATCCCCAAACAAAAGGTGCATTCTTCTTACTCAAGGCATGCAAAGGAGCGGCAATTGTGCTAAAGTTTTTCACAAAGCGGCGATAAAATCCTGCAAGACCAAGAAAATTACGCACTTATTGCAAATTGGTGGGTTGGGGCCAAGTTTTAATTGTCGTAATCTTAGTTTCATCAACATGGACACCCTTGGAAGAGACAACAAAACACAAGAAAACCACTTTGTCAACGCCAAAAGTGCATTTTTTCAAGTTCGCATAAAGGCTTTCCTTGCGGAGGGTTTGCAACACAGATTTAACATGATTAATGTGCTCTTTCATGGTTTTGCTAAACACAAGGATATCATCAAAGTAAACCACAACGAAGACTCCAATGGAAGGTCTAAGCACATGATGCATAAGTCGCACGAAAGTTCTGGGTGCTTCCGACAAACCCATAGGCATCACTAACCACTCATATAAGCCAAATTTTGTAAGCGGTTTTCCATTCATCACCTTCTTGAATGCGGATTTGATAATAGCCACTTTTAAGATCTATTTTTGAGAAAAAGTTGGCTGCACTAAGTTCATCAAGCATATTGTCTAAGCGAGGAATGGGATGCCTATATCGAACGGTAATGGCATTTATGGGTCTGCAATCGGAACACAAGCGGAAACTTCCATCGAGTTTAGGCACAAGTATAACGGGAACGGCGCAAGGGCTTAAGCTTTCACGTACATGACTGTTGTCGACGAGTTGTTGTACTTGCCATTGAATCTCCTTGGTTTCTTCGGGATTGACACGGTATGGAGCTTTGTTTGGAAGTGGCGCTCCAGGGATGAGGTCGATTCGATGCTCAATGCCTCGTAGTGGCGGTAGACCCGGAGGTAGCTCATCGGGGAAAACATCTTTGAATTCCTGCAAAAGAGATTGATACACTAAAGGTAACTCGTGAGAGGTGTTAGTTGTTGGCTCTCCATCTTTGCACACAAGGACGAAGTGCATCACACTCGATGGGTTCTCACACACTTCTCTTATCTCACTTTTGGTGGCAAATAGGATGAGGTTTTTCTCTCTAGGCGAAGAGGCGCTCAAATTTGGCTTGTGGCTCTCACTCACTTTTGGGTGTGTCGCTTTTTCACTCTTCTCTCCATGCTTGGTGGCTTGCTTGTCCGCTATCACTTGACTATGAGACATAGGTCGTAGCACATATTCCTTCCCTTTCATTTTGAAGCTATAGTGATTGGTGCACCCATTGTGGATGACACCATAGTCGAATTGCCATGGTCGACCAAGAAGTAGGTGGCAAACGGTTATTGGGACCACATCACACTCCAACGTGTCTTCATAAGCACCAATTTTGAAGGAGACTTGGACCGTATGCTCGACTTGTATAGTGCCGGAGTCACTTAGCCATTGAACCTTGTAGGGGTGCGGGTGCTTCCTCTTGACCAATTGAAGCTTGGAACATAGTTCTTCACTTGCCAAGTTGTGGCAACTACCTCCATCGATGATGACCTTGACGGACCTTCCATTGATGCCGGCCTTAGTGTGGAAGATGTGGCATCGTTGGTCTTCTTCTTGTTGATGTTGAAGTGTCAAGACTTTGGAGACAACGAGAGCGGGGCTCGAATCCTCATCACAAAAGACTCGATCATCTTCATCCTCGTTGACGCGCCAGTGCATGGACACTTGCTCAAGGGCTTCCATCTCCTCTTCACTCATTGAGTCATATGTGCAATCGTCGTTGAGGATCATGGTGCGCTTGTTCGTGCATTGGACGGACTTGTGGCCTCGGCCGCCGCAAGTGAAACACTTGAAGGAGCTTGTTTTGACGGTCTCATCGGTTGGAGTAGATGATGAAGCACGCGGCTTGAAGTTGTTTGTAGTAGGAGGAAGACGACTGGAACTTGCCGAAGTTTTCTTGTAATTTGACTTGTCATCGTTGCTTGGAGAAGGCTTGGTTGATGTAGATGTTGAAGGAGTCGTTGACGCTTGGGCGTTGGAGAAGCCGTAGGTCTTGGATGAGTACTTTGGCGTACTTGAAGTCATCTTGCACTTGACGTTCCGCCTTGGTTGCTTGATGCACGAGCTCAATGAGGATGGAATAGGGTTGGAAGTCGACAATCTTCTTGATGGGATGATTGAGTCCATTCAAGAAACGTGCCATTGTTTGCTCATCATCTTCCGT
>NW_025228341.1:0-3048 GCF_018294505.1 Triticum aestivum | reverse complement strand
ACATTGGCTCGAATCATGGCTATCTCCATTTCCTTGTAGTATTCTTCAACACTCTTTGTTCCTTGCTTGAGGAGTTGTAGCTTCTTGAAGAGATCGCGGTTGTAGTAGGTTGGCACAAATCGTGCTCGCATGACATCCTCTTGCTTGACGGCGTTCAAGTACTTGTTCCCACCATATGAGCACATAATCTTGGAACTCAAGTGATGCCATAGCGATCTTCTTCTCTTCCTCATAGTTGTGCAAGCGGAAAATTTTGTCGACCTTCAATGCCCATGAGAGGTACTCTTCCGGATCATTGCTTCCATTGAACTTGGGCATTGTGAACTTGAGCTTGCCATAGCGTTGTTCTTCATTGTGTTGTTGGCGATGGTGATGATGACGTCCTTGACGTGGAGGATAGTCATCCTCATGTTGCTCTTGGCGCGGAGGAAGTCCATGATCAACTTGCTCTTGTTGAACTTGATGTTGAAGTGGAGCTTGACGAGCTTGTGGATGGTCTTGAGGAACTTGACGTTGCACTCGCAGTTGGTAGTTCCTCTCTTGGATTTCTTCTCGAATGGCTTCCTCTTGATTGTGCCGTTCGCGGTTGCGGTTGGCGATAGCTCGACTTGATTCTTGAAGGGCATGTTGCGCCTCAAGAGCTTGCGCTTCACGTTGTTGTTGTTGAAGATGTTGAGCTTCAGCGTCTTGTTCCTCTTGGTGTAGACGTGCTCGTTCTTCTTCTTGGCGCCTTAGTCGTTGCCTTTCTTGAGCTTGAGCAAAAACGACTTGGTTTGATTGAGGACGAGGGATTTGCTCATCGACTTGCTCTTGTGAATGCTTTTCATGTAGTGGGTTCCGAGATGCTTGCCGGTCTTGACGCGCAGCTCGACGAAGAGTGTTCGATGACGGTGTACTTGAGTTGGAGAAGGTGTCGTCGGAGTGTCAACTTGAGCGGCTCTGTCTTGAGGATGAAGAAGTGGAAGGACGCCGGTTCCTCATGAAGGCACGGATCTCATCCATTCTTGCATCATTCTCTTGCTTTTGAGCGTCGAATTTGTTGTCGAAGTAGTCCCTCATTGCTTGTTGCTCTTGGTGCAATGCCTTTTGAGCTCCAAATAGGTGGTTCTTGGTGACGAATGATGACATGTCGTCATCGTTCTCGATGAGAGGTGGAGTGGTAGAAGAACTTGGCCTATCCATCATACCAAGCAAAATGTAAGTGGTAGAAGGAAAAGAACGTGTACCAAATGTACCTTGACCGAAGTTGAAGATGAATCAAGTTCACTCAAATGCGGACAATGAAATAGCACTGTTGGTACCAATTCTTGTCGGTTCTCACACCTACACACGTAAAAGCTTATGGTGGAGCTTTGATAGAGGCGAGGGTCCCGATCTTTCGTTGAGATGATAACTATCGATTTGGTGGAGACGACTTTGACGATCCGACTATAAACGTGCACGACGTTGCGCCTTAGCAATCGCTAAACCAATCTCCTGAGGTTACTGACGATGCTGGAAGCACGGCCAGCCTGACCACGAAGGTCTATTCCTGCAAGCAACCGAAGAACGAGCAAGAATATGATAAAGCAATCTGAATATTGCAAATATATATGAAGTATGGATAATGGTGGGGATCCGGAAGCGGTCTTGGTCTGGTCGTTGGACACAAACGAAGTACACGAAGTTGCAATGGCTAACTTTTAACTAAACAAATCCCAAGGAAAAAGCTACTAGATGGATCTACTTATATAGGAGCAAGGGGTGGCGGCCAAGGAGGTGGGAGGACGTCCCAAGGCAGCCTAAAACTAACCCTAGGTCGTACAAGGCTCATGGGCCCAAGTGGAGGTGATGCAACACCTTTGGGCTTGTAGTTTGACTCGGATTCTGCTGCAACGTCAGATTGTTTCGTCCATAACTCAACGCTCCGGACGAATTTGAAGGTGAATCCAATTGGGATGGAAAGAGCACGAAATCTAGTTTCCAACAAAAAAAGAATCACCCAATTCGGAGTCCGTATGAAAAAGTTGTTGGCGTTTTGAGTCACGTATGTCTGTGCAGTCCGAATCTGAATCCAGAACGTGAGACTTGGACTCTATCTTCTCTTGGCCCAAAAGTGACGTGAGAGGACTTTTTGAACACAACCTAAACATCTCCTTTTCCCTTATCTTCATATGTGGATTGTACAAATGTCCCATACACCTGCAACTAGACAAAACACAAAAGTGTGTGAAGTATTTTTGTTCTGGATAACATAAATAGACTATTGAATAGTTTGCATTAGAAATCACCTGACAAATATGCATGTATGCAATATTTTTGGTCGTATCCAAGGTAGTCATGTCCTCATCATCCTCCCCTTTTTGAAAACAAAGCCGTCCTCGACATTGCTTAATTTGAAATGTGGCTAACAAAAGAGACAAGGTGTACATGTTGTATATGTATATGTCATCCATTTTAACTTCCCTTGATTTTTGCACATATGTCACATGTATACATGAGTAACTTTCATTGTTCATAAAATCTAAAGCCAAAAAATTATCACAAGAAGTAGAAGGCATGAAAATATTGCAACTCAGTTTGCACATATAAGTGAAGCTCTTATTCACTTCAAAAGATTGGCAATGTTCACCATTAAACCATCCTAACTTCGATGAATAAACCTTACTTGCATCAAATTTACATGCTACAACATGCTTAAATAAGCAAACATGCAATAAGTCATTGGACACAGAATCATCATCAAGATTAGAGGTCATATCAAAATGATTAAACATTGGTTCTTTTGCATCAACAGTTAATTCAATGGGTGCACTCAAAATTGTTGATATTTCAGTTGTTTGATCACATGACGCATTCATGACAGTAAAAAGAGTCTCTAAAATAGGTGGTGTGCTCAAATCAACAGGTAACTCAACACATGATGCATTCAAGTTAACTAGGCATGCTTCATTCTCATGTGAAGTTATATCATCAAGACCTTTACTGTTACCTCGCAGAGATGTAGCTGATGTAGGTACGGACGTTGACAATGTACCATACTCTTGAGATGATATCGCGCTCACAATC
>NW_025228340.1:71464-72519 GCF_018294505.1 Triticum aestivum | reverse complement strand
GAGTTTCCATATGAGACCCTGATACTTCGAAAGAGATTGTCCGTTTTGTACACGAAGTGCATCCTGTTTTTGCCGTAACCCTCTCTACATTCTTGCACATGCTATGTGGGTCAAATGATGATACCATGCCAACTTTCAACCTTTTCAGAGTTCATTTGAAATGCTTTCCAATTTCAGGGTCTTATAGCTCAAAATAATCAGTAAATGCATGAAAAATAACAAATGAAGTCAGAAAGGGTTGAAAATTTATGATGTGGCTTTAATGTTGCATTTTGAGCATAGAAAAACTATGGAGTTCAAATAAGTTCAAAAAAATGAAATCCCTTTGTAACAGACGAATTTCCGTATGAAACCCTGATACTTCGAAAGAGATTGTCCGTTTTGTACACGAAGTGCATCCAGTTTTTGCTGTTACCCTCTCGATTTTCTTGCACATGCCATGTGGGTCAAATGATGAAACCATGCCAACTTTCAACCTTTTCAGAGTTCATTTGAAATGCTTTTCAATTTCAGGGTCTTATAGCTCAAAATAATTAGTAAATGCATGAAAAATAACAAATGAAGTCAGAAAGGGTTGAAAATTGATGATGTGGCTTTGAATGGTGCATTTTGAGCACAGAAAAACTATGGAGTTCAAATAAGTTCAAAAAATGAAATCCCTTTGTAACCGACGAGTTTCCGTATGAAACCCTGATACTTCGAAAGAGATTGTCCGTTTTGTACACGAAGTGCATCCAGTTTTTGCCGTTACCCTCTCTACTTTCTGGAACATGCTATGTGGGTCAAATGATGATACCACGCCAACTTTCAACCTTTTCAATTTGAAATGCTTTTCAATTTCAGGGTCTTATAGCTCAAAATAATTAGTAAATGCATGAAAAATAACAAATGAAGTCAGAAAGGGTTGAAAATTGATGATGTGGCTTTGAATGGTGCATTTTGAGCACAGAAAAACTATGGAGTTCAAATAAGTTCAAAAAAATGAAATCTCTTTGTAACAGACAAGTTTCCGTATGAAACCCTGATACTTCGAAAGAGATTGTCCGTTTTGTACA
>NW_025228340.1:66646-67191 GCF_018294505.1 Triticum aestivum | reverse complement strand
TGATGATACCATGCCAACTTTCAACCTTTTCAGAGTTCATTGGAAATGCTTTTCAATTTGAGGGTCTTATAGCTCAAAATAACCAGTAAATGCATGAAAAATAACAAATGAAGTCAGAATAGGTTGAAAATTGATGATGTGGCTTTGCATGGTGCATTTTGAGCACAAAAAAACTATGGAGTTCAAATAAGTTCAAAAAAATGAAATCCCTTTGTAACAGACAAGTTTCTGTATGAAACCCTGATACTTCGAAAGAGGTTGTCCGTTTTGTACACGAAGTGCATCCAGTTTTTGCCGTAACCCTCTCTACTTTCTTGCACATGCTATGTGGGTCAAATGATGATACCACGCCAACTTTCATCCTTTTCAGAGTTCATTTGAAATGCTTTTCAATTTCAGGGCCTTATAGCTCAAAATAATTAGTAAATGCATGAAAAATAACAAATGAAGTCAGAAAGGGTTGAAAATTGATGATGTGGCTTTGAATGGTGCATTTTGATCACAGAAAAACTATGGAGTTCAAATAAGTTCAAAAAAATGAAATC
>NW_025228340.1:65220-66636 GCF_018294505.1 Triticum aestivum | reverse complement strand
GTATGAAACCCTGATACTTCGAAAGAGATTGTCCGTTTTGTACACGAAGTGCATCCTGTTTTTGCCGTAACCCTCTCTACATTCTTGCACATGCTGTGTGGGTCAAATGATGATACCATGCCAACTTTCAACCTTTTCAGAGTTCATTTGAAATGCTTTCCAATTTCAGGGTCTTATAGCTCAAAATAATCTGTAAATGCATGAAAAATAACAAATGAAGTCAGAAAGGGTTGAAAATTGATGATGTGGCTTTGAATGGTGCATTTTGAGCACAGAAAAACTATGGAGTTCAAATAAGTTCAAAAAATTGAAATCTCTTTGTAACAGACAAGTTTCCGTATGAAACCCTGATACTTCGAAAGAGATTGTCCGTTTTGTACACGAAGTGCATCCAGGTTTTGCCGTAACCCTCTATACTTTCTTGCACATGCTATGTGGGTCAAATGATGATACCATGCCAACTTTCAACCTTTTCAGAGTTCATTTGAAATGCTTTTCGATTTCAGGGTCTTATAGCTCAAAATAATTAGTAAATGCATGAAAAATAACAAATGAAGTCAGAAAGGGTTGAAAATTGATGATGTGGCTTTGAATGGTGCATTTTGAGCACAGAAAAGCTATGGAGTTCAAATAAGTTCAAAAAAAAATGAAATCCCTTTGTAACCGACGAGTTTCCGTATGAAACCCTGATACTTCGAAAGAGATTGTCCGTTTTGTACACGAAGTGCATCCTGTTTTTGCCATAACCCTCTCTACATTCTTGCACATGCTATGTGGGTCAAATGATGATACCATGCCAACTTTCAACCTTTTAATAGTTTGTTTGAAATGCATTCCAATTTCAGGGTCTTATAGCTCAAAATAATCAGTAAATGCATGAAAAATAAAAAATGAAGTCAGAAAGGGTCGAAAATTGATGATGTGGCTTTGAATGGTGCATTTTGAGCACAGAAAAACTATGGAGTTCAAATAAGTTCAAAAAATTGAAATCTCTTTGTAACAGACAAGTTTCCGTATGAAACCCTGATACTTCGAAAGAGATTGTCCGTTTTGTACACGAAGTGCATCGAGGTTTTGCCGTAACCCTCTATACTTTCTTGCACATGCTATGTGGGTCAAATGATGATACCATGCCAACTTTCAACCTTTTCAGAGTTCATTTGAAATGCTTTTCAATTTGAGGGTCTTATAGCTCAAAATAACCAGTAAATGCATGAAAAATAACAAATGAAGTCAGAATAGGTTGAAAATTGATGATGTGGCTTTGCATGGTGCATTTTGAGCACGGAAAAACTATGGAGTTCAAATAAGTTCAAAAAAATGAAATCCCTTTGTAACAGACGAGTTTCCGTATGAAACCCTGATACTTCGAAAGAGATTGTCCATTTTGTAGATGAAGTGCATCCAGTTTTTGCC
>NW_025228340.1:64532-65210 GCF_018294505.1 Triticum aestivum | reverse complement strand
AATTGATGATGTGCCTTTGCATGGTGCATTTTGAGCACATAAAAACTATGGAGTTCAAATAAGTTCAAAAAAATGAAATCCCTTTGTAACAGACGAGTTTCCGTATGAAACCCTGATACTTCGAAAGAGATTGTCCGTTTTGTAGATGAAGTGCATCCAGTTTTTGCCGTAACCCTCTCTACTTTCTTTCACATGATATGTGGGTCAAATGATGATACCATGCCAACTTTCAACCTTTTCAGAGTTCATTTGAAATGCTTTTCAATTTGAGGGTCTTATAGCTCAAAATAACCAGTAAATGCATGAAAAATAACAAATGAAGTCAGAATAGGTTGAAAATTGATGATGTGGCTTTGCATGGTGCATGTTGAGCACAAAAAAACTATGGAGTTCAAATAAGTTCAAAAAAATGAAATCCCTTTGTAACAGACAAGTTTCTGTATGAAACCCTGATACTTCGAAAGAGGTTGTCCGTTTTGTACACGAAGTGCATCCAGTTTTTGCCGTAACCCTCTCTACTTTTTTGCACATGCTATGTGGGTCAAATGATGATACCACGCCAACTTTCAACCTTTTCAGAGTTCATTTGAAATGCTTTTCAATTTCAGGGCCTTATAGCTCAAAATAATTAGTAAATGCATGAAAAATAACAAATGAAGTCAGAAAGGGTTGAAAATT
>NW_025228340.1:63830-64450 GCF_018294505.1 Triticum aestivum | reverse complement strand
TGATGATGTGGCTTTGAATGGTGCATTTTGATCACAGAAAAACTATGGAGTTCAAATAAGTTCAAAAAACTGAAATCCCTTTGTAACAAACGAGTTTCCGTATGAAACCCTGAAACTTCGAAAGAGATTGTCCGTTTTGTACACGAATTGCATCCAGTTTTTGCCGTAACCCTCTCTACTTTCTTGCACATGCTATGTGGGTCAAATGATGATACCATGCCAACATTCAAACTTTTCAGAGTTTGTTTGAAATGCTTTTCAATTTCAGGGTCTTATAGCTCAAAATAACCAGTAAATGCATGAAAAATTACAAATGAAGGCAGTAAGGGTTGAAAATTGATGATGTGGCTTTGAATGGTGCATTTTGTGCACAGAAAAACTATGGAGTTCAAATAAGTTCAAAAAAAATGAAACCCCTTTGTAACAGACGAGTTTCCATATGAGACCCTGATACTTCGAAAGAGATTGTCCGTTTTGTACACGAAGTGCATCCTGTTTTTGCCGTAACCCTCTCTACATTCTTGCACATGCTATGTGGGTCAAATGATGATACCATGCCAACTTTCAACCTTTTCAGAGTTCATTTGAAATGCTTTCCAATTTCAGGGTCTTATAGCTCA
>NW_025228340.1:60897-62235 GCF_018294505.1 Triticum aestivum | reverse complement strand
AATAAGTTCAAAAAAATGAAATCCCTTTGTAACAGACGAATTTCCGTATGAAACCCTGATACTTCGAAAGAGATTGTCCGTTTTGTACACGAAGTGCATCTAGTTTTTGCTGTTACCCTCTCGATTTTCTTGCACATGCTATGTGGGTCAAATGATGAAACCATGCCAACTTTCAACCTTTTCAGAGTTCATTTGAAATGCTTTTCAATTTCAGGGTCTTATAGCTCAAAATAATTAGTAAATGCATGAAAAATAACAAATGAAGTCAGAAAGGGTTGAAAATTGATGATGTGGCTTTGAATGGTGCATTTTGAGCACAGAAAAACTATGGAGTTCAAATAAGTTCAAAAAAATGAAATCCCTTTGTAACCGACGAGTTTCCGTATGAAACCCTGATACTTCGAATAAGATTGTCCGTTTTGTACACGAAGTGCATCCAGTTTTTGCCGTTACCCTCTCTACTTTCTGGAACATGCTATGTGGGTCAAATGATGATACCACGCCAACTTTCAACCTTTTAAATTTGAAATGCTTTTCAATTTCAGGGTCTTATAGCTCAAAATAATTAGTAAATGCATGAAAAATAACAAATGAAGTCAGAAAGGGTTGAAAATTGATGATGTGGCTTTGAATGGTGCATTTTGAGCACAGAAAAACTATGGAGTTCAAATAAGTTCAAAAAAATGAAATCTCTTTGTAACAGACAAGTTTCCGTATGAAACCCTGATACTTCGAAAGAGATTGTCCGTTTTGTACACGAAGTGCATCCAGTTTTTGCCGTAACCCTCTCTATTTTCTGGCACATGCTATGTGGGTCAAATGATGAAACCATGCCAACTTTCAACCTTTTCAGAGTTCATTTGAAATGCTTTTCAATTTCAGGGTCTTATAGCTCAAAATAATTAGTAAATGCATGAAAAATAACAAATGAAGTCAGAAAGGGTTGAAAATTGATGATGTGGCTTTAATGTTGCATTTTGAGCATAGAAAAACTATGGAGTTCAAATAAGTTCAAAAAAATGAAATCCCGTTGTAACAGACGAGTTTCCGTATGAAACCCTGATACTTCGAAAGAGATTGTCCGTCTTGTACACGAAGTGCATCCAGTTTTTGCCGTTACCCTCTCTACTTTCTTGCACATGCTATGTGGGTCAAATGATGATACCATGCCAGCTTTCAACCTTTTCAGAGTTCATTTGAAATGCTTTTCAATTTCAGGGTCTTATAGCTCAAAATAATTAGTAAATGCATGAAAAATAAAAATGAAGTCAGAAAGGGTTGAAAATTGATGATGTGGCTTTGAATGGTGCATTTTGAGCATAGAAAAACTATGGAGTT
>NW_025228340.1:60242-60793 GCF_018294505.1 Triticum aestivum | reverse complement strand
CAAAATAATTAGTAAATGCATGAAAAATAACAAATGAAGTCAGAAAGGGTTGAAAATTGATGATGTGGCTTTAATGTTGCATTTTGAGCATAGAAAAACTATGGAGTTCAAATAAGTTCAAAAAAATGAAATCCCGTTGTAACAGACGAGTTTCCGTATGAAACCCTGATACTTCGAAAGAGATTGTCCGTTTTGTACACGAAGTGCATCCAGTTTTTGCCGTTACCCTCTCTACTTTCTTGCACATGCTATGTGGGTCAAATGATGATACCATGCCAACTTTCAACCTTTTCAGAGTTCATTTGAAATGCTTTTCAATTTCAGGGTCTTATAGCTCAAAATAATTAGTAAATGCATGAAAAATAAAAATGAAGTCAGAAAGGGTTGAAAATTGATGATGTGGCTTTGAATGGTGCATTTTGAGCAAAGAAAAACTATGGAGTTCAAATGAGTTCAAAAAAATGAAATCCCTTTGTAAGAAACGAGTTTCCGTATGAAACCCTGATACTTCGAAAGAGATTGTCTGTTTTGTACACGAAGTGCATCCAGTT
>NW_025228340.1:58629-59841 GCF_018294505.1 Triticum aestivum | reverse complement strand
GAAAAACTATGGAGTTCAACTAAGTTCAAAAAAAATGAAATCCCTTTGTAACAAACGAGTTTCCGTATGAAACCCTGATACTTCGAAAGAGATTGTCCGTTTTGTACACGAAGTGCATCCAGTTTTTGCCATAACCCTCTCTATTTTCTTGCACATGCTATGTGGGTCAAATGATGAAACCATGCCAACTTTCAACCTTTTCAGAGTTCATTTGCAATGCTTTTCAATTTCAGGGTCTTATAGCTCAAAATAATTAGTAAATGCATGAAAAATAACAAATGAAGTCAGAAAGGGTTGAAAATTGATGATGTGGCTTTGAATGGTGCATTTTGAGCAAAGAAAAACTATGGCATTCAAATAAGTTCAAAAAAATGAAATCCCTTTGTAACCGACGAGTTTCCGTGTGAAACCCTGATACTTCGAAAGAGATTTTCCGTTTTGTACACGAAGTGCATTCAGTTTTTGCTGTAAACGTCTCTACTTTCTTGAACATGCTATGTGGGTCAAATGATGATACCATTCCAAGTTTCAACCTTTTCATAGTTCATTTGAAATGCTTTTCAATTTCAGGGTCTTATAGCTCAAAATAATCAGTAAATGCATGAAAAATAACAAATGAAGTCAGAAAGGGTTGAAAATTGATGATGTGGCTTTGCATGGTGCATTTTGAGCACATAAAAACTATGGAGTTCAAATAAGTTCCAAAAAATGAAATCCCTTTGTAACAGACGAGTTTCCGTATGAAACCCTGATACTTCGAAAGAGATTGTCCGTTTTGTACACGAAGTGCATCTAGTTTTTGCCGTAACCCTCTCTACTTTCTTTCACATGATATGTGGGTCAAATGATGATACCATGCCAACTTTCAACCTTTTCAGAGTTCATTTGAAATGCTTTTCAATTTGAGGGTCTTATAGCTCAAAATAACCAGTAAATGCATGAAAAATAACAAATGAAGTCAGAATAGGTTGAAAATTGATGATGTGGCTTTGAATGGTGCATTTTGAGCACAGAAAAACTATGGAGTTCAAATAAGTTCAAAAAAATGAAATCCCTTTGTAACAGACAAGTTTCTGTATGAAACCTTGATACTTCGAAAGAGGTTGTCCGTTTTGTACACGAAGTCCATCCAGTTTTTGCCGTAACCCTCTCTACTTTCTTGCACATGCTATGTGGGTCAAATGATGATACCATGCCAACTTTCAACCTTTT
>NW_025228340.1:57008-58619 GCF_018294505.1 Triticum aestivum | reverse complement strand
ACCCTCTCTACTTTCTTTCACATGATATGTGGGTCAAATGATGATACCATGCCAACTTTCAACCTTTTCAGAGTTCATTTGAAATGCTTTTCAATTTGAGGGTCTTATAGCTCAAAATAACCAGTAAATGCATGAAAAATAACAAATGAAGTCAGAATAGGTTGAAAATTGATGATGTGGCTTTGAATGGTACATTTTGAGCACAGAAAAACAATGGAGTTCAAATAAGTTCAAAAAAATGAAATCCCTTTGTAACAGACAAGTTTCTGTATGAAACCCTGATACTTCGAAAGAGGTTGTCCGTTTTGTACACGAAGTGCATCCAGTTTTTGCCATAACCCTCTCTACTTTCTTGCACATGCTATGTGGGTCAAATGATGATACCATGCCAACTTCCAACCTTTTCAGAGTTCATTCGAAATGCTTTTCAATTTCAGGGTCTTATAGCTCAAAATAATTAGTAAATGCATGAAAAATAACAAATGAAGTCAGAAAGGGTTGAAAATTGATGATGTGGCTTTGAATGGTGCATTTTGAGCACAGAAAAACTATGGAGTTCAAATAAGTTCAAAAAAAATGAAATCCCTTTGTAACCGACGAGTTTCCGTATGAAACCCTGATACTTCGAAAGAGATTTTCCGTTTTGTACACGAAGTGCATCCAGTTTTTGCTGTAAACCTCTCTACTTTCTTGCACATGCTATGTGGGTCAAATGATGATACCATGCCAACTTTCAACCATTTCACAGTTCATTTCAAATGCTTTTCAATTTCAGGGTCTTATAGCTAAAAATAATCAGTAAATGCATGAAAAATAACAAATGAAGTCAGAAGGGGTTGAAAATTGATGATGTGGCTTTGCATGGTGCATTTTGAGCACATAAAAACTATGGAGCTCAAATAAGTTCAAAAAAATGAAATCCCTTTGTAACAGACGAGTTTCCGTATGAAACCCTGATACTTTGAAAGAGATTGTCCGTTTTGTACACGAAGTGCATCCAGTTTTTGCCGTAACCCTCTCTACTTTCTTTCAAATGATATGTGGGTCAAATGATGATACATGCCAACTTTCAACCTTTTCAGAGTTCATTTGAAATGCTTTTCAATTTGAGGGTCCTATAGCTCAAAATAACCAGTAAATGCATGAAAATAACAAATTAAGTCAGAATAGGTTGAAAATTGATGATGCGGCTTTGAATGGTGCATTTTGAGCACAGAAAAACTATGGAGTTCAAATAAATTCAAAAAAATGAAATCCCTTTGTAACAGAGAAGTTTCCGTATGAAACCATGATACTTCGAAAGAGGTTGTCCGTTTTGTACACGAAGTGCATCCTGTTTTTGCCGTAACCCTCTCTACATTCTTGCACATGCTATGTGGGTCAAATGATGATACCATGCCAACTTTCAACCTTTTCAGAGTTCATTTGAAATGCTTTTCAGTTTCAGGGTCTTATAGCTCAAAATAATCAGTAACTGCATGAAAAATAACAAATGAAGTTAGAAAGGGTTGAAAATTGATGATCTGGCTTTGAATGGTGCATTTTGAGCACAGAAAAACTATGGAGTTCAAATAAGTTCAAAAATTGAAATCTCTTTCTAAAAGACTTGTT
>NW_025228340.1:54779-56296 GCF_018294505.1 Triticum aestivum | reverse complement strand
TCGTGCACAGAAAAACTTTGGAGTTCAAATAAGTTCAAAAAAATGAAACCCGTTTGTAACAGACGAGTTTCCGTATGAAACCCTGATACTTCGAAAGAGATTGTCCGTTTTGTACACGAAGTGCATCCTGTTTTTGCCGTAACCCTCTCTACATTCTTGCACATGCTATGTGGGTCAAATGATGATACCATGCCAACTTTCAACCTTTTAATAGTTTGTTTGAAATGCTTTCCAATTTCAGGGTCTTATAGCTCAAAATAATCAGTAAATGCATGAAAAATAAAAAATGAAGTCAGAAAGGGTCGAAAATTGATGATGTGGCTTTGAATGGTGCATTTTGAGCACAGAAAAACTATGGAGTTCAAATAAGTTCAAAAAATTGAAATCTCTTTGTAACAGACAAGTTTCCGTATGAAACCCTGATACTTCGAAAGAGATTGTCCGTTTTGTACACGAAGTGCATCGAGGTTTTGCCGTAACCCTCTATACTTTCTTGCACATGCTATGTGGGTCAAATGATGATACCATGCCAACTTTCAACCTTTTCAGAGTTCATTTGAAATGCTTTTCAATTTGAGGGTCTTATAGCTCAAAATAACCAGTAAATTCATGAAAAATAACAAATGAAGTCAGAATAGGTTGAAAATTGATGATGTGTCTTTGCATGGTGCATTTTGAGCACGGAAAAACTATGGAGTTCAAATAAGTTCAAAAATATGAAATCCCTTTGTAACAGACAAGTTTCTGTATGAAACCCTGATACTTCGAAAGAGGTTGTCTGTTTTGTACACGAAGTGCATCCAGTTTTTGCCGTAACCCTCTCTACTTTCTTGCACATGCTATGTGGGTCAAATGATGATACCATGCCAACTTTCAACCTTTTCAGAATTCATTTGAAATGCTTTTCAATTTCAGGGTCTTATAGCTCAAAATAATTAGTAAATGCATGAAAAATAACAAATGAAGTCAGAAAGGGTTGAAAATTGATGATGTGGCTTTGCATGGTGCATTTTGAGCACATAAAAACTATGGAGTTCAAATAAGTTCAAAAAAATGAAATCCCTTTGTAACAGACGAGTTTCCGTATGAAACCCTGATACTTCGAAAGAGATTGTCCGTTTTGTACACGAAGTGCATCCAGTTTTTGCCGTAACCCTCTCTACTTTCTTGCACATGCTATGTGGGTCAAATGATGATACCACGCCAACATCAACCTTTTCAGAGTTTGTTTTAAATGCTTTTCAATTTCAGGGTCTTATAGCTCAAAATAACCAGTAAATGCATGAAAAATTACAAATGAAGTCAGAAAGGGTTGAAAATTGATGATGTGGCTTTGAATGGTGCATTTTGTGCACAGAGAAATTATGGAGTTCAAATAAGTTCAAAAAAAATGAAACCCCTTTGTAACAGACGAGTTTCCGTACGAAACCCTAATACTTCGAAAGAGATTGTCCGTTTTGTACACGAAGTGCATCCTGTTTTTGTTGTAACCCTCCCTACATTCTTGCACATGCTAT
>NW_025228340.1:53993-54769 GCF_018294505.1 Triticum aestivum | reverse complement strand
GCATGAAAAATAACAAATGAAGTCAGAAAGGGTTGAAAATTGATGATGTGGCTTTGAATGGTGCATTTTGAGCACAGAAAAACTATGGAGTTCAAATAAGTTAAAAAAATTGAAATCTCTTTGTAACAGACATGTTTCCGTATGAAACCCTGATACTTCGAAAGAGATTGTCCGTTTTGTACACGAAGTGCATCCAGGTTTTGCCGTAACCCTCTCTACTTTCTTGCACATGCTATGTGGGTCAAATGATGATACCATGCCAGCTTTCAACCTTTTCATAGTTCATTTGAAATGCCTTTCAATTTCAGGGTCTTATAGCTCAAAATAACCAGTAAATGCATGAAAAATAACAAATGAAGTCAGAAAGGGTTGAAAATTGATGATGTGGCTTTAATGTTGCATTTTGAGCATAGAAAAACTATGGAGTTCAAATAAGTTCAAAAAATGAAATCCCTTTGTAACAGACGAGTTTCCGTATGAAACCCTGATACTTCGAAAGAAATTGTCCGTTTTGTACACGAAGTGCATCCAGTTTTTGCCGTTACCCTCTCTACTTTCTTGCACATGCTATGTGGGTCAAATGATGATACCATGCCAACTTTCAACCTTTTCAGAGTTCATTTGAAATGCTTTTCAATTTCAGGGTCTTATAGCTCAAAATAATTAGTAAATGCATGAAAAATAACAAATGAAGTCAGAAAGGGTTGAAAATTGATGATGTGGCTTTGAATGGTGCATTTTGAGCACAGAAAAACTATGGAGTTCAAATAAGTTCA
>NW_025228340.1:50105-53983 GCF_018294505.1 Triticum aestivum | reverse complement strand
GAGAAATTATGGAGTTCAAATAAGTTCAAAAAAAATGAAACCCCTTTGTAACAGACGAGTTTCCGTACGAAACCCTAATACTTCGAAAGAGATTGTCCGTTTTGTACACGAAGTGCATCCTGTTTTTGTTGTAACCCTCCCTACATTCTTGCACATGCTATGTGGGTCAAATGATGATACCATGCCAACTTTCAACCTTTTCAGAGTTCATTTGAAATGCTTTCCAATTTCAGGGTCTTATAGCTCAAAATAATCAGTAAATGCATGAAAAATAACACATGAAGTCAGAAAGGGTTGAAAATTGATGATGTGGCTTTGAATGGTGCATTTTGAGCACAGAAAAACTATGGAGTTCAAATAAGTTCAAAAAATTGAAATCTCTTTGTAACAGACGTGTTTCCGTATGAAACCCTGATACTTCGAAAGAGATTGTCCGTTTTGTACACGAAGTGCATCCAGGTTTTGCCGTAACCCTCTATACATTATTGCACATGCTATGTGGGTCAAATGATGATACCATGCCAACTTTCAACCTTTTTAGAGTTCATTTGAAATGCTTTTCAATTTCAGGGTCTTATAGCTCAAAATAACCAGTAAATGCATGAAAAATAACAAATGAAGTCAGAAAGGGTTGAAAATTGATGATGTGGCTTTAATGGTGCATTTTGAGCACAGAAAAACTATGGAGTTCAAATAAGTTAAAAAAATGAAATTCCTTTATAACAGACGAGTTTCCGTCTGAAACCCTGATACTTCGAAAGAGATTGTCTGTTTTGAACACGAAGTGCATCCAGTTTTTGCCATAACCCTCTCTACTTTCTTGCACATGCTATGTGGGTCAAATGATGATACCATGCGAACTTTCAACCTTTTAATAGTTTGTTTGAAATGCTTTCCAATTTCAGGGTCTTATAGCTCAAAATAATCAGTAAATGCATGAAAAATAACAAATAAAGTCAGAAAGGGTTGAAAATTGATGATGTGGCTTTGAATGGTGCATTTTGAGCACAGAAAAACTATGGAGTTCAAATAAGTTCAAAAAAAATGAAATCCCTTTGTAACCGACGAGTTTCCGTATGAAACCCTGATACTTCGAAAGAGATTTTCCGTTTTGTACACGAAGTGCATCCAGTTTTTGCGGTAAACCTCTCTACTTTCTAGCACATGCTATGTGGGTCAAAGGATAATACCATGCCAAGTTTCAACCTTTTCACAGTTCATTTGAAATGCTTTTCAATTTCAGGGTCTTATAGCTCGAAATAACCAGTAACTGCATGAAAAATAACAAATGAAGTAAGAAAGGGTTGAAAATTGATGATGTGGCTTTGCATGGTGCATTTTGAGCACATAAAAACTATGGAGTTCAAATAAGTTCAAAAAAATGAAATCCCTTTGTAACAGACGAGTTTCCGTCTGAAACCCTGATACTTCAAAAGAGATTGTCTGTTTTGTACATGAAGTGCACCCAGTTTTTGCCGTAACCCTCTCTACTTTCTTGCACATGATATGCGGGTCAAATGATGATACCATGCCAACTTTCAACCTTTTCAGAGTTCATTTGAAATGCTTTTCAATTTCAGGGTCTTATAGCTCAAAATAATCAGTAAATGCATGAAAAATAACAAATGAAGTCAGAATAGGTTGAAAATTGATGATGTGGCTTTGAATGGTGCATTTTGAGCACAGAAAAACTATGGAGTTCAAATAAGTTCAAAAAAATGAAATCCCTTTGTAACCGACGAGTTTCCGTATGAAACCCTGATACTTCGAAAGAGATTTTCCGTTTTGTACACGAAGTGCATCCAGTTTTTGCTGTAAACCTCTCTACTTTCTAGCACATGCTATGTGGCTCAAAGGATGATACCATGCCAAGTTTCAACCTTTTCACAGTTCATTTGAAATGCTTTTCAATTTCAGGGTCTTATAGCTCAAAATAATCAGTAAATGCATGAAAAATAACAAATAAAGTAAGAAAGGGTTGAAAATTGATGATGTGGCTTTGCATGGTGCATTTTGAGCACCTAAAAACTATGGAGTTCAAATAAGTTCAAAAAAATGAAATCCCTTTGTAACAGACGAGTTTCCGTATGAAACCCAGATACTTCGAAAGAGATTGTCCGTTTTGTACATGAAGTATATCCAGTTTTTGCCGTAACCCTCTCTACTTTCTTGCACATGATATGTGGGTCATATGATGATACCATGCCAACTTTCAACCTTTTCAGAGTTCATTTGAAATGCTTTTCAATTTGAGGGTCTTGTAGCTCAAAATAACCAGTAAATGCATGAAAATAACAAATGAAGTCAGACTAGGTTGAAAATTGATGATGTGGCTTTGCATGGTGCATTTTGAGCACAGAAAAACTATGGAGTTCAAATAAGTTCAAAAAAATGAAATTCGTTTGTAACAGACAAGGTTCTGTATGAAACCCTGATACTTCGAAAGAGGTTGTCCGTTTTGTACACGAAGTGCATCCAGTTTTTGCCGTAACCCTCTCTACTTTCTTGCACTTGCTATGTGGGTCAAATGATGATACCATGCCAACTTTCAACCTTTTCAGAGTTCATTTGAAATGCTTTTCAATTTCAGGGTCTTATAGCTCAAAATAATCAGTAAATGCATGAAAAATAACAAATGAAGTCAGAAAGGGTTGAAAATTGATGATATGGCTTTGAATGGTGCATTTTGAGCACAGAAAAACTACGGAGTTCAAATAAGTTAAAAAAAAGAAATCCCTTTGGAACAAACGAGTTTCCGTATGAAACCCTGATACTTCGAAAGAGATTGTCCGTTTTGTACACGAAGTGCATCCAGTTTTTGCCGTAACCCTCTCTACTTTCTTGCACATGCTATGTGGGTCAAATGATGATACCATGCCAACATTCAACTTTTTCAGAGTTTGTTTGAAATGCTTTTCAATTTCAGGGTCTTATAGCTCAAAATAACCAGTAAATGCATGAAAAATTACAAATGAAGTCAGAAAGGGTTGAAAATTGATGATGTGGCTTTGAATGGTGCATTTTGTGCAAAGAAAAACTATGGAGTTAAAATAAGTTCAAAAAAATGAAACCCCTTTGTAACAGACGAGTTTCCGTATGAAACCCTGATACTTCGAAAGTGATTGTCCGTTTTGTACACGAAGTGCATCCTGTTTTTGCCATAACCCTCTCTACATTCTTGCACATGCTATGTGGGTCAAATGATGATAGCATGCCAACTTTCAACCTTTTCAGAGTTCATTTGAAATGCTTTCCAATTTCAGGGTCTTATAGCTCAAAATAATCAGTAAATGCATGAAAAATAACAAATGAAGTCAAAAAGGGTTGAAAATTGATGATGTGGCTTTGAATGGTGCATTTTGAGCACAGAAAAACTATGGAGTTCAAATAAGTTCAAAAAATTGAGATCTCTTTGTAACAGACATGTTTCCGTGTGAAACCCTGACACTTCGAAAGAGATTGTACGTTTTGTACACGAAGTGCTTCCAGGTTTTGCCGTAACCCTCTCTACTTTCTTGCACATGCTATGTGGGTCAAATGATGATACCATGCCAACTTTCAACCTTTTCATCGTTCATTTGAGATGCTTTTCAATTTCAGGGTCTTATATCTCAAAATAACCAGTAAATGCATGAAAAATAACAAATGAAGTCAGAAAGGGTTGAAAATTGATGATGTGGCTATAATGTTGCATTTTGAGCATAGAAAAATTATGGAGTTCAAATAAGATCAAAAAAATGAAATCCCTTTGTAACAGACGAGTTTCCGTATGAAACCCTGATACTTCGAAAGAGATTGTCCGTTTTGTACACGAAGTGCATCCAGTTTTTGCCGTTACCCTCTCTACTTTCTTGCACATGCTATGTGGGTCAAATGAT
>NW_025228340.1:49061-49649 GCF_018294505.1 Triticum aestivum | reverse complement strand
CAGAAAGGGTTGAAAATTGATGACATGGCTTTGAATGGTGCATTTTGAGCACAGAAAAACTATGGAGTTCAAATAAGTTAAAAAAAAATTAAATCCCTTTGTACCCGACGAGTTTCCGTATGAAACCCTGATACTTCGAAAGAGATTTTCCGTTTTGTACACGAAGTGCATCCAGTTTTTGCTATAAACCTCTCTACTTTCTAGCACATGCTATGTTGGTCAAATGATGATACCATGCCAAGTTTCAACCTTTTCACAGTTCATTTGAAATGCTTTTCAATTTCAGGGTCTTATAGCTCAAAATAATCAGTAAATGCATGAAAAATAACAAATGAAGTCAGAAAGGGTTGAAACATGATGATGTGGCTTTGCATGGTGCATTTTGAGCACATAAAAACTATGGAGTTCAAATAAGTTCAAAAAAATGAAATCCCTTTGTAACAGACGAGTTTCCGTATGAAACCCAGATACTTCGAAAGAGATTGTCTGTTTTGTACATGAAGTGCATCTAGTTTTTGCCGTAACCCTCTCTACTTTCTTTCACATGATATGTGGGTCAAATGATGATACCATGCCAACTTTCAACCT
>NW_025228340.1:43833-44128 GCF_018294505.1 Triticum aestivum | reverse complement strand
GCACATGCTATGTGGGTCAAATGATGATACCATGCCAACTTTCAACCTTTTCAGAGTTCATTTGAAATGCTTTTCAATTTCAAGGTCTTATAGCTCAAAATAATTAGTAAATGCATGAAAAATAACAAATGAAGTCAGAAAGGGTTGAAAATTGATGACGTGGCTTTGCATGGTGCATTTTGAGCACATAAAAACTATGGAGTTCAAATAAGTTAAAAAAATGAAATCCCTTTGTAACAGACGAGTTTCCGTATGAAACCCTGATACTTCGAAAGAGATTGTCCGTTTTGTACAC
>NW_025228340.1:42734-43648 GCF_018294505.1 Triticum aestivum | reverse complement strand
AAGTGCATCCAGTTTTTGCCGTAACCCTCTCTACTTTCTTTCACATGATATGTGGGTCAAATGATGATACCATGCCAACTTTCAACCTTTTCAGAGTTCATTTGAAATGCTTTTCAATTTGAGGGTCTTATAGCTCAAAATAACCAGTAAATGCATGAAAAAAACAAATGAAGTCAGAATAGGTTGAAAATTGATGATGTGGCTTTGCATGGTGCATTTTGAGCACAGAAAAACTATGGAGTTCAAATAAGTTCAAAAAAATGAAATCCCTTTGTAACAGACAATTTTCTGTATGAAACCCTGATACTTCGAAAGAGGTTGTCCGTTTTGTACACGAAGTGCATCCAGTTTTTGCCGTAACCCTCTCTACTTTCTTGCACATGCTATGTGGGTCAAATGATGATACCATGCCAACTTTCAACCTTTTCAGAGTTCATTTGAAATGCTTTTCAATTTAAAGGTCTTATAGCTCAAAATAATTAGTAAATGCATGAAAAATAACAAATGAAGTCAGAAAGGGTTGAAAATTGATGATGTGGCTTTGAATGGTGCATTTTGAGCACAGAAAAACTATGGAGTTCAAATAAGTTCAAAAAAATGAAATCCCTTTGTAACGAACGAGTTTTCGTATGAAACCCTGATACTTCGAAAGAGATTGTCCGTTTTGTACACGAAGTGCATCCAGTTTTTGCTGTAAACCTCTCTACTTTCTAGCACATGCTATGTGGGTCAAATGATGATACCATGCCAAGTTTCAACCTTTTCACAGTTCATTTGAAATGCTTTTCAATTTCAGGGTCTTATAGCTCAAAATAATCAGTAAATGCATGAAAAATAACAAATGAAGTAAGAAAGGGTTGAAAATTGATGATGTGGTTTTGCATGGTGCATTTTGAGCACATAAAAACTATGGA
>NW_025228340.1:40659-40954 GCF_018294505.1 Triticum aestivum | reverse complement strand
GCACATGCTATGTGGGTCAAATGATGATACCATGCCAACTTTCAACCTTTTCAGAGTTCATTTGAAATGCTTTTCAATTTCAAGGTCTTATAGCTCAAAATAATTAGTAAATGCATGAAAAATAACAAATGAAGTCAGAAAGGGTTGAAAATTGATGACGTGGCTTTGCATGGTGCATTTTGAGCACATAAAAACTATGGAGTTCAAATAAGTTAAAAAAATGAAATCCCTTTGTAACAGACGAGTTTCCGTATGAAACCCTGATACTTCGAAAGAGATTGTCCGTTTTGTACAC
>NW_025228340.1:38023-38799 GCF_018294505.1 Triticum aestivum | reverse complement strand
GCATGAAAAATAACAAATGAAGTCAGAAAGGGTTGAAAATTGATGATGTGGCTTTGAATGGTGCATTTTGAGCACAGAAAAACTATGGAGTTCAAATAAGTTAAAAAAATTGAAATCTCTTTGTAACAGACATGTTTCCGTATGAAACCCTGATACTTCGAAAGAGATTGTCCGTTTTGTACACGAAGTGCATCCAGGTTTTGCCGTAACCCTCTCTACTTTCTTGCACATGCTATGTGGGTCAAATGATGATACCATGCCAGCTTTCAACCTTTTCATAGTTCATTTGAAATGCCTTTCAATTTCAGGGTCTTATAGCTCAAAATAACCAGTAAATGCATGAAAAATAACAAATGAAGTCAGAAAGGGTTGAAAATTGATGATGTGGCTTTAATGTTGCATTTTGAGCATAGAAAAACTATGGAGTTCAAATAAGTTCAAAAAATGAAATCCCTTTGTAACAGACGAGTTTCCGTATGAAACCCTGATACTTCGAAAGAAATTGTCCGTTTTGTACACGAAGTGCATCCAGTTTTTGCCGTTACCCTCTCTACTTTCTTGCACATGCTATGTGGGTCAAATGATGATACCATGCCAACTTTCAACCTTTTCAGAGTTCATTTGAAATGCTTTTCAATTTCAGGGTCTTATAGCTCAAAATAATTAGTAAATGCATGAAAAATAACAAATGAAGTCAGAAAGGGTTGAAAATTGATGATGTGGCTTTGAATGGTGCATTTTGAGCACAGAAAAACTATGGAGTTCAAATAAGTTCA
>NW_025228340.1:33715-36722 GCF_018294505.1 Triticum aestivum | reverse complement strand
AAAGAGATTGTCCGTTTTGTACACGAAGTGCATCCAGTTTTTGCCGTAACCCTCTCTATTTTCTTGCACATGCTATGTGGGTCAAATGATGATACCATGCCAACTTTCAACCTTTTCAGAGTTCATTTGAAATGCTTTTCAATTTCAGGGTCTTATAGCTCAAAATAATTAGTAAATGCATGAAAAATAACAAATGAAGTCAGAAAGGGTTGAAAATTGATGATGTGGCTTTGAATGGTGCATTTTGAGCACAGAAAAACTGTGGCGTTCAAATAAGTTCAAAAAAATGAAATCCCTTTGTAACCGACGAGTTTCCGTATGAAACCCTGATACTTCGAAAGAGATTTTCCGTTTTGTACACGGAGTGCATCCAGTTTTTGCTGTAAACCTCTCTACTTTCTTACACATGCTATGTGGGTCAAATGATGATACCATGCCAAGTTTCAACCATTTCACAGTTCACTTCAAATGCTTTTCAATTTCAGGGTCTTATAGCTCAAAATAATCAGTAAATGCATGAAAAATAACGAATGAAGTCAGAAAGGGTTGAAAATTGATGACGTGGCTTTGCATGGTGCATTTTGAGCACATAAAAACTATGGAGTTCAAATAAGTTAAAAAAATGAAACCCCTTTGTAACAGACGAGTTTCCGTATGAAACCCTGATACTTCGAAAGAGATTGTCCGTTTTGTACACGAAGTGCATCCAGTTTTTGCCGTAACCCTCTCTACTTTCTTTCACATGATATGTGGGTCAAATGATGATACCATGCCAACTTTCAACCTTTTCAGAGTTCATTTGAAATGTTTTTCAATTTGAGGGTCTTATAGCTCAAAATAACCAGTAAATGCATGAAAATAACAAATGAAGTCAGAATAGGTTGAAAATTGATGATGTGGCTTTGGATGGTGCATTTTGAGCACAGAAAAACTATGGAGTTAAAATAAGTTCAAAAAAATGAAATCCCTTTGTAACAGAGAAGTTTCTGTATGAAACCCTGATACTTCGAAAGAGGTTGTCCGTTTTGTACACGAAGTGCATCCAGTTTTTGCCGTAACCCTCTCTACTTTCTTGCACATGCTATGTGGGTCAAATGATGATACCATGCCAACTTTCAACATTTTCAGAGTTCATTTGAAATGCTTTTCAATTTCAGGGTCTTATAGCTGAAAATAATTAGTAAATGCATGAAAAATAACAAATGAAGTGAGAAAGGGTTGAAAATTGATGATGTGGTTTTGAATGGTGCATTTTGATCACAGAAAAACTATGGAGTTCAAATAAGTTAAAAAATGAAATCCCTTTGTAACAAACGAGTTTCCGTATGAAACCCTGATACTTCGAAAGAGATTGTCCGTTTTGTACACGAAGTGCATCCAGTTTTTGCCGTAACCCTCTCTACTTTCTTGCACATGCTATGTGGGTCAAATGATGATACCATGCCAACATTCAACCTTTTCAGAGTTTGTTTGAAATGCTTTTCAATTTCAGGGTCTTAGAGCTCAAAATAACAAGTAAATGCATGAAAAATTACAAATGAAGTCAGAAAGGGTTGAAAATTGATGATGTGGCATTGAATGGTGCATTTTGTGCACAGAAAAACTATGGAGTTCAAATAAGTTCAAAAAAAATGAAACCCCTTTGTAACAGACGAGTTTCCGTATGAAACCCTGATACTTCGAAAGAGATTGTCCGTTTTGTACACGAAGTGCATCCTGTTTTTGCCGTAACCCTCTCTACATTCTTGCACATGCTATGTGGGTCAAAGGATGATACCATGCCAACTTTCAACCATTTCAGAGTTCATTTGAAATGCTTTCCAATTTCAGGGTCTTATAGCTCAAAATAATTAGTAAATGCATGAAAAATAACAAATGTAGTCAGAAAGGGTTGAAAATTGATGATGTGGCTTTGAATGGTGCATTTTGAGCACAGAAAAACTATGGAGTTCAAATAAGTTCAAAAAATTGAAATCTCTTTGTAACAGACATGTTTCCGTATGAAACCCTGATACTTCGAAAGAGATTGTCCGTTTTGTACACGAAGTGCATCCAGGTTTTGCCGTAACCCTCTCTATTTTCTTGCACATGCTATGTGGGTCAAATGATGATACCATGCCAACTTTCAACCTTTTCAGAGTTCATTTGAAATGCTTTTCAATTTCAGGGTCTTATAGCTCCAAATAATTAGTAAATGCATGAAGAATAACAAATGAAGTCAGAAAGGGTTGAAAATTGATGATGTGGCTTTGAATGGTGCATTTTGAGCACAGAAAAACTATGGAGTTCAAATAAGTTCAAAAAAAATGAAATCCCTTTGTAACAAACGAGTTTCCGTATGAAACCCTGATACTTCGAAAGAGATTGTCCGTTTTGTACACGAAGTGCATCCAGTTTTTGCCGTAACCCTCTCTACTTTCTTGCGCATGCTATGTGGGTCAAATGATGATACCATGCCAACATTCAACCTTTTCAGAGTTTGTTTGAAATGCTTTTCACTTTCAGGGTCTTATAGCTCAAAATAACCAGTAAATGCATGAAAAAGTACAAATGAAGTCAGAAAGGGTTGAAAATTGATGATGTGGCTTTGAATGGTGCATTTTGTGCACAGAAAAACTATGGAGTTCAAATCAGTTCAAAAAAATGAAACCCCTTTGTAACAGACGAGTTTCCGTATGAAACCCTGATACTTCAAAAGAGATTGTCCGTTTTGTACACGAAGTGCATCCTGTTTTTGCCGTAACCCTCTCTACATTCTTGCACATGCTATGTGGGTCAAATGATGATACCATGCCAACTTTCAACCTTTTCAGAGTTCATTTGAAATGCTTTCCAATTTCAGGGTCTTATAGCTCAAAATAATCAGTAAATGCATGAAATAACAAATGAAGTCAGAAAGGGTTGAAAATTGATGATGAGGCTTTGAATGGTGCATTTTGAGCACAGAGAAACAATGGAGTTCAAATAAGTTCAAAAAATTGAAATCTCTTTGTAACAGACATGTTTC
>NW_025228340.1:30680-31562 GCF_018294505.1 Triticum aestivum | reverse complement strand
TCAACCTTTTCATAGTTCATTTGAAATGCTTTTCAATTTCAGGGTCTTATAGCTCAAAATAACCAGTAAATGCATGAAAAATAACAAATGAAGTCAGAAAGGGTTGAAAATTGATGATGTGGCTTTAATGGTGCATTTTGAGCACAGAAAAACTATGGAGTTCAAATAAGTTAAAAAAATGAAATTCCTTTATAACAGACAAGTTTCCGTATGAAACCCTGATACTTCGAAAGAGATTGTCCGTTTTGTACACGAAGTGCATCCAGTTTTTGCCGTAACCCTCTCTACTTTCTTGCACATGCTATGTGGGTCAAATGATGATACCATGCCAACTTTCAACCTTTTCAGAGTTCATTGGAAATGCTTTTCAATTTCAGGGTCTTATAGCTCAAAATAATTAGTAAATGCATAAAAATAACAAATGAAGTCAGAAAGGGTTGAAAATTGATGATGTGGCTTTGAATGGTGCATTTTGAGCACAGAAAAACTATGGAGTTCAAATAAGTTCAAAAAATGAAATCCCTTTGTAACAAACGAGTTTCCGTATGAAACCCTGATACTTCGAAAGAGATTGTCCGTTTTGTACACGAAGTGCATCCAGTTTTTGCCGTAACCCTCTCTATTTTCTTGCACATGATATGTGGGTCAAATGATGATACCATGCCAACTTTCAACCTTTTCAGAGTTCATTTAAAATGCTGGAGTTCAAATAAGTTAAAAAAATGAAATCCCTTTGTAACAAACGAGTTTCCGTATGAAACCCTGATACTTCGAAAGAGATTGTCCGTTTTGTACACGAAGTGCATCCAGTTTTTGCCGTAACCCTCTCTACTTTCTTGCGCATGCTATGTGGGTCAAATGATGATACCATGCCAACATTCA
>NW_025228340.1:27917-28593 GCF_018294505.1 Triticum aestivum | reverse complement strand
ATAACTCAAAATAACAAGTAAATGCATGAAAAATAACAAATGAAGTCAGAAAGGGTTGAAAATTGATGATGTGGCTTTAATGGTGCAGTTTGAGCACAGAAAACTATGGAGTTCAAATAAGTAAAAAAAAATGAAATTCCTTTGTAACAGACAAGTTTCCGTATGAAACCCTGATACTTCGAAAGAGATTGTCCGTTTTGTACACGAAGTGCATCCAGTTTTTACCGTAACCCTCTCTACTTTCTTGCACATGCTATGTGGGTCAAATGATGATACCATGCCAACTTTCAACCTTTTCAGAGTTCATTTGAAATGCTTTTCAATTTCAGGGTCTTATAGCTCAAAATAATTAGTAAATGCATGAAAAATAACAAATGAAGTCAGAAAGGGTTGAAAATTGATGATGTGGCTTTGAATGGTGCATTTTGAGCACAGAAAAACTATGGAGTTCAAATAAGTTCAAAAAAATGAAATCCCTTTGTAACAAACGAGTTTCCATATGAAACCCTGATACTTCGAAAGAGATAGTCCGTTTTGTACACGAAATGCATCCAGTTTTTGCCGTAACCCTCTCTATTTTCTTGCACATGCTATGTGGGTCAAATGATGATACCATGCCAACTTTCAACCTTTTCAGAGTTCATTTGAAATGCTTTTCAATTTCAGGGTCTTATAG
>NW_025228340.1:27078-27907 GCF_018294505.1 Triticum aestivum | reverse complement strand
CAGTTTTTGCTGTAAACCTCTCTACTTTCTTGCACATGCTATGTGGGTCAAATGATGATACCATGCCAAGTTTCAACCTTTTCACAGTTCATTTCAAATGCTTTTCAATTTCAAGGTCTTATAGCTCAAAATAATCAGTAAATGCATGAAAAATAACAAATGAAGTCAGAAAGGGTTGAAAATTGGTGATGTGGCTTTGCATGGTGCATTTTGAGCACATAAAAACTATGGAGTTCAAATAAGTTCAAAAAATGAAATCCCTTTGTAACAGACGAGTTTCCGTATGAAACCCTGATACTTCGAAAGAGATTGTCCGTTTTGTACACGAAGTGCATCCAGTTTTTGCCGTAACCCTCTCTACTTTCTTTGACATGATATGTGGGTCAAATAATGATACCATGCCAACTTTCAACCTTTTCAGAGTTCATTTGAAATGTTTTTCAATTTGAGGGTCTTATAGCTCAAAATAACCAGTAAATGCATGAAAAATAACAAATGAAGTCAGAATAGGTTGAAAATTGATGATGTGGCTTTGAATGGTGCATTTTGAGCACAGAAATACTATGGAGTTCAAATAAGTTCAAAAAAATGAAATCCCTTTGTAACAGACAAGTTTCTGTATGAAACCCTGATACTTCGAAAGAGGTTGTCCGTTTTGTACACGAAGTACATCCAGTTTTTGCCGTAACCCTCTCTACTTTCTTGCACATGCTATGTGGGTCAAATGATGATACCATGCCAACTTTCAACCTTTTCAGAGTTCATTTGAAATGCTTTTCAATTTCAGGGTCTTATAGCTCAAAATAATTAGTAAATGCATGAAAAATAA
>NW_025228340.1:24210-26927 GCF_018294505.1 Triticum aestivum | reverse complement strand
TCGAAAGAGATTGTCCGTTTTGTACACGAAGTGCATCCAGTTTTTGCCGTAACCCTCTCTACTTTCTTGCACATGCTACGTGGGTCAAATGATGATACCATGCCAACATTCAACCTTTTCAGAGTTTGTTTGAAATGCTTTTAAATTTCAGGGTCTTATAGCTCAAAATAACCAGTAAATGCATGAAAAATTACAAATGAAGTCAGAAAGCGTTGAAAATTGATGATGTGGCTTTGAATGGTGCATTTTGTGCACAGAAAAACTATGGAGTTCAAATAAGTTCATAAAAATGAAACCCCTTTGTAACAGACGAGTTTCCGTATGAAAACCTGATACTTCGAAAGAGATTGTCCGTTTTGTACACGAAGTGCATCCTGTTTTTGCTGTAACCCTCTATACATTCTTGCACATGCTATGTGGGTCAAACGATGATACCATGCCAACTTTCAACCTTTTCAGAGTTCATTTGAAATGCTTTCCAATTTCAGGGTCTTATAGCTCAAAATAATCAGTAAATGCATGAAATAACAAATGCAGTCAGAAAGGGTTGAAAATTGATGATGTGGCTCTGAATGGTGCATTTTGAGCACAGAAAAACTATGGAGTTCAAATAAGTTCAAAAAATTGAAATCTCTTTGTAACAGACATGTTTCCGTATGAAACCCTGATACTTCGAAAGAGATTGTCCGTTTTGTACACGAAGTGCATCCAGGTTTTGCCGTCACCCTCTCTACTTTCTTGCACATGCTATGTGGGTCAAATGCTGATACCATGCCAACTTTCAACCTTTTCATAGTTCATTTGAAATGTGTGACGCCCCCGATTTGACCGTACACTAATCATGCACGCAAATGTGTACGACCAAGATCAGGGACTCACGGGAAGATATCACAACACAACTCTAAAACATAAATAAGTCATACAAGCATCATAATACAAGCCAGGGGCCTCGAGGGTTCGAATACAAGTGCTCGATCATAGACGAGTCAACGGAAGCAACAATATCTGAGTACAGACATAAGTTAAACCAAGTTTTGCCTTAAGAAGGCTAGCACAAAAGTAGCAACGATCGAAAAGGCAAGGCCTCCTGCCTGGGACCTCCTAACTACTCCTGGTCGTCGTCAGCGGGCTGCACGTAGTAGTAGGCACCTCCAGTGTCGTAGGTGTCGTCGTTGACGGTGGCGTCTGGCTCCTGGGCTCCAACGTCTGATTGCGACAACCAGATAGAAAGGAAAGGGGGAAAAAGAGGGAGAGAAGCAACCGTGAGTACTCATCCAAAGTACTCGCAAGCAAGGAACTACCCTACATATGCATGGGTACATGAGTAAAGAGGCATATCAGTGGACTGAACTGCAGAATGCCGGAATAAGAGGGGGATAGCTAGTCCTGTCGAAGACTAAGCTTCTGGACATCTCCATCTTGCAGCATGTAGAAGAGAGTAGATTGAAGTCCTCCAAGTAGCATCGCATAGCATAATCCTACCCGGCAATCCCCTCCTCGTCGCCCTGTTAGAGAGCGATCACCGGGTTGTATCTGGCACTTGGAAGGGTGTATTTTACTCAGTATCCAGTGCTAGTTGTCATAAGCTCAAGGTACAACTCCGGGTCGTCCTTTTACCGAGGGACACGGCTATTCGAATAGATAAACTTCCCTGCAGGGGTGCACCACATAACCCAACACGCTCGATCCCAATTGGCCGGACACACTTTCCTGGGTCATGCCCGGCCTCGTAAGATCAACACGTCGCAGCCCCACCTAAGCACAACAGAGAGGTCAGCACGCCGGTCTAACCCTATGCGCGCAGGGGTCTGGGCCCATCGCCCTATGCACACCTGCACGTTGCGTACGCGGCCGGAAGCAGACCTAGCCTAGTGGCGTTCCAGTCCAATCCGGCGCGCGCCACTCAGTCGCTGACGTCAAAAGAGCTTCGGCTGATACCATGACGTCGGGATACCCATAACTACTCCCACGTAGATGGTTAGTGCGTATAGACCAAATGGCCAGACTCAGATCAAATACCAAGATCTCGTTAAGCGTGTTAAGTATCCGCAAACGCCGACCAGGGCCAGGCCCACCTCTCACCTAGGCGGTCTCAACCTGCCCTGTCGCTCCGCCACAAAGATCCACTTGCGGGTACTCCTACGAGCCGACCCGACTTTAATCATCACATGTGTCATGTATATAGTATATAAGTATATGCCCGTGTTCACCGCCCAGGTGATCACGGCCCGATAGTATAGCACAGCAGACGGACAAGAATGTAGGGCCACTGATGGAAATCTAGCATCCTAGACTAAGCATGTAGGATTGTAGGTAAAGGTAACAACAGTAGTAGCAAGGATAGGCTATGCATCAGAATAGGATATCGAAAGTAGTAACATGCTACACTACTCTAATGCAAGTAGTAGAGAGTAGAGTAGGCGATATCTGGTGATCAAGGGGGGGGGGCTTGCCTGATTGCTCTGTCAAGTAGGAGGGGTCGTCGACTCCGTAGTCAAACTGGGCAGCAGCAGTGTCGGTCTCGTAGTCTACCGGAGAGAAGAGGGGGAAGAAACAGTAAATACAATGCAAACATAAGCATGACGATGCGTGACATGACAGTGAGCGGTGCTAGGGGTGTCCTAACGCGACAGTAGGTGGTACCGGTGAAGGGGGGGAACATCCGGGAGGTATTCCCGATGTTTCGCGTTTTCGGACAGACGGACCGGAGGGGGAAA
>NW_025228340.1:22699-23730 GCF_018294505.1 Triticum aestivum | reverse complement strand
GAGTTACGGTTTAAAAGATATGAATTTTCAAAGTTTATTTGAATTTCTGGAATTATTTATATTCAGAAAAATGAATTATGACGTCAGCATGAGGTAATGCTGACGTCAGCAGGTCAACTGGTCGGCTGACCAGTCAAACCAGACAGGTGGGTCCAGTGGGACCCACATGTCAGCCTCTGTTAGTCTAACATTTAGTTAAACTAAACTAACAGTATAATTAGAGGGATGGGCCCCACATGTCAGTGACTAATTAGTTAAACTAATTACTTTTAATTATAAAATCATTTTAATTATTTATTTTAAGGGGCGGGGCCCGCACGTCAGTGGCTGGGGCCGCCCAGTCAGCCCAGTTGACCAGGTCAACTGGTCAACAGGTGACCAGGGGGCCCACTGGCAGTGACCCAGGGGGTGGCCCCCAGGTGTGCCACGTCGGTGGCCGGCGCCGGAGCAACGCCGGCGACCGAAAACACGGCGGAGGTGCTCGGGACCTCGCCGGAATCCACGTACAGGGCACCGTTCAGGGGGTTTTCGGTCGCATTCGAAAGCTACGGCTGCGCCGCGTCCAACGGTGGTGGTTGTGGCGGCAGGGGTGACCGGAATCGAGCGCGGCGAGCTCGTCGGCGGACGACCGGAGTCGGATGCCAGAGGAAAGGGCGACGCAGCATGCTAGCGAGCGAACGGAGAGGCTAGGTGGGTCGTGCGTTAGGAGGCGAAGGCAACGGGCGCTGGCCCGTGGCCATTTGGTCACCGGAGGCACGCCGGCGACGAGCGCAGGCGGCAGCGCGTTCGGGCGCTCGTGGGGGAGCCGCTACGGAGCGCGAGCGAGCTAGCGGAGAGGGGGAGGAGGTAGAGGAGCTCACCGCGCGGCGCAAGAAAGGCCCGTGGGTGGCTTAGTAGCAGCAGGTCGTCGCCGGGGAAGAAGGGGGTCGCCGGCGTCCGAGGTTGAAGGCGAGCTCGGGGAGGCGGTTGCAGTGGCTCTGAGCTTCGACGGAGAGGCGGAGGGGGTGTAGTCGAGGGCGGCGACGTCGTAC
>NW_025228340.1:17137-19760 GCF_018294505.1 Triticum aestivum | reverse complement strand
CCGTAACCCTCTCTACTTTCTTGCACATGCTATGTGGGTCAAATGATGATACCATGCCAACTTTCAACCTTTTCAGAGTTCATTTGAAATGCTTTTCAATTTCAGGGTCTTATAGCTCAAAATAATTAGTAAATGCATGAAAAATAACAAATGAAGTCAGAAAGGGTTGAAAATTGATGATGTGGCTTTGAATGGTGCATTTTGAGCACAGAAAAACTATGGAGTTCAAATAAGTTCAAAAAAATGAAATCCCTTTGTAACAAACGAGTTTCCATATGAAACCCTGATACTTCGAAAGAGATAGTCCGTTTTGTACACGAAATGCATCCAGTTTTTGCCGTAACCCTCTCTATTTTCTTGCACATGCTATGTGGGTCAAATGATGATACCATGCCAACTTTCAACCTTTTCAGAGTTCATTTGAAATGCTTTTCAATTTCAGGGTCTTATAGGTCAAAATAATTAGTAAATGCATGAAAAATAACAAATGAAGTCAGAAAGGGTTGAAAATTGATGATGTGGCTTTGAATGGTGCATTTTGAGCTCAGAGAAACTATGGAGTTCAAATAAGTTAAAAAAATGAAATCCCTTTGTAACCGACGAGTTTCCGTATGAAACCCTGATACTTCGAAAGAGATTTTCCGTTTTGTACACGAAGTGCATCTAGTTTTTGCTGTAAACCTCTCTACTTTCTTGCACATGCTATGTGGGTCAAATGATGGTACCATGCCAAGTTTCAACCTTTTCACACTTTATTTCAAATGCTTTTCAATTTCAGGGTCTTATAGCTCAAAATAATCAGTAAATGCATGAAAAATAACAAATGAAGTCAGAAAGGGTTGAAAATTGATGATGTGGCTTTGCATGGTGCATTTTGAGCACATAAAAACTATGGAGTTCAAATAAGTTCAAAAAAATGAAATCCCTTTGTAACAGACGAGTTTCCGTATGAAACCCTGATACTTCGAAAGAGATTGTCCGTTTTGTACACGAAGTGCATCTAGTTTTTGCCGTAACCCTCTCTACTTTCTTTGACATGATATGTGGGTCAAATAATGATACCATGCCAACTTTCAAACTTTTCAGAGTTCATTTGAAATGTTTTTCAATTTGAGGGTCTTATAGCTCAAAATAACCAGTAAATGCATGAAAAATAACAAATGAAGTCAGAATCGGTTGAAAATTGATGATGTGGCTTTGAATGGTGCATTTTGAGCACAGAAATACTATGGAGTTCAAATAAGTTCAAAAAAAAATGAAATCCCTTTGTAACAGACAAGTTTCTGTATGAAACACTGATACTTCGAAAGAGGTTGTCTGTTTTGTATACGAAGTGCATCCAGTTTTTGCCGTAACCGTCTCTACTTTCTTGCACATGCTATGTGGGTCAAATGATGATACCATGCCAAGTTTCAACCTTTTCACAGTTCATTTGAAATGCTTTTAAATTTCAGGGTCTTATAGCTCAAAATAATTAGTAAATGCATGAAAAATAACAAATGAAGCCAGAAAGGGTTGAAAATTGATGATGTGGCTTTGAATGGTGCATTTTGAGCACAGAAAAACTATGGAGTTCAAATAAGTTAAAAAAATGAAATCCCTTTGTAACCGACGAGTTTCCGTATGAAACCCTGATTCTTCGAAAGAGATTTTCTATTTTGTACACGAAGTGCATCCAGTTTTTGCTGTAAACCTCTCTACTTTCTTGCACATGCTATGTGGGTCAAATGAGGATACCATGCCAAGTTTCAACCTTTTCACAGTTCATTTCAAATGCTTTTCAATTTCAGGGTCTTATAGCTCAAAATAATCAGTAAATGCATGAAAAATAATAAATGAAGTCAGAAAGGGTTGAAAATTGATGATGTGGCTTTGCATGGTGCATTTTGAGCACATAAAAACTATGGAGTTCAAATAAGTTCAAAAAAATGAAATCCCTTTGTAACAGACGAGTTTCCGTATGAAACCCTGATACTTCGAAAGAGATTGTCCGTTTTGTACACGAAGTGCATCCAGTTTTTGCCGTAACCCTCTCTACTTTCTTTGACATGATATGTGGGTCAAATAATGATACCATGCCAACTTTCAACCTTTTCAGAGTTCATTTGAAATGTTTTTCAATTTGAGGGTCTTATAGCTCAAAATAACCAGTAAATGCATGAAAAATAACAAATGAAGTCAGAATAGGTTGAAAATTGATGATGTGGCTTTGAATGGTGCATTTTGAGCACAGAAATACTATGGAGTTCAAATAAGTTCAAAAAAATGAAATCCCTTTGTAACAGACATGTTTCTGTATGAAACCCTGATACTTCGAAAGAGGTTGTCCGTTTTGTACACGAAGTGCATCCAGTTTTTGCCGTAACCCTCTCTACTTTCTTGCACATGCTATGTGGGTCAAATGATGATACCATGCCAAGTTTCAACCTTTTCACAGTTCATTTCAAATGCTTTTCAATTTCAGGGTCTTATAGCTCAAAATAATTAGTAAATGCATGAAAAATAACAAATGAAGTCAGAATAGGTTGAAAATTGATGATGTGGCTTTGAATGGTGCATTTTGAGCACAGAAAAACTATGGAGTTCAAATAAGTTCAAAAAAAAAGAAATCCCTTTGTAACAA
>NW_025228340.1:15236-17040 GCF_018294505.1 Triticum aestivum | reverse complement strand
GCACATGCTATGTGGGTCAAATGATGATACCATGCCAACATTCAACCTATTCAGAGTTTGTTTGAAATGCTTTTCAATTTCAGGGTCTTATAGCTCAAAATAACCAGTAAATGCATGAAAATTTACAAATGAAGTCAGAAAGGGTTGAAAATTGATGATGTGGCTTTGAATGGTGCATTTTGTGCACAGAAAAACTATGGAGTTCAAATAAGTTCAAAAAAAATGAAACCCCTTTGTAACGGACGAGTTTCCGTATGAAACCGTGATACTTCAAAAGAGATTGTCTGTTTTGTACACGAAGTGCATCCTGTTTTTGCCGTAACTCTCTCTACATTCTTGCACATGCTATGTGGGTCAAATGATGATACCATGCCAACTTTCAACCTTTTCAGAGTTCATTTGAAATGCTTTCCAATTTCAGGGTATTATAGCTCAAAATAATCAGTAAATGCATGGAAAATAACAAATGAAGTCAGAAAGGGTTGAAAATTGATGATGTGGCTTTGAATGGTGCATTTTGAGCACAGAAAAACTACGGAGTTCAAATAAGTTCAAAACATTGAAATCTCTTTGTAACAGACATGTTTCCGTATGAAACCCTGATACTTCGAAAGAGATTGTCCGTTTTGTACACGAAGTGCATCCAGGTTTTGCCGTCACCCTCTCTACTTTCTTGCACATGCTATGTGGGTCAAATGATGATACCATGCCAACTTTCAACCTTTTCATAGTTCATTTGAAATGCTTTTCAATTTCAGGGTCTTATAGCTCAAAATAGCCAGTAAATGCATGAAAAATAACAACTGAAGTCAGAAAGGGTTGAAAATGGATGATGTGGCTTTAATGGTGCATTTTGAGCACAGAAAAACTATCGAGTTCAAATAAGTTAAAAAAATGAAATTCCTTTGTAACAGACAAGTTTCCGTATCAAACCCTGATACTTCGAAAGAGATTGTCCGTTTTGTACACGAAGTGCATCCAGTTTTTGCCGTAACCCTCTCTACTTTCTTTCACATGATATGTGGGTCAAATAATGATACCATGCCAACTTTCAACCTTTTCAGAGTTCATTTGAAATGCTTTTCAATTTGAGGGTCTTATAGCTCAAAATAACCAGTAAATGCATGAAAAATAACAAATGAAGTCAGAATAGGTTGAAAATTGATGATGTGGCTTTCAATGGTGCATTTTGAGCACAGAAATACTATGGAGTTCAAATAAGTTCAAAAAAAATGAAATCCCTTTGTAACAGACAAGTTTCTGTATGAAACCCTGATACTTCGAAAGAGGTTGTCCGTTTTGTACACGAAGTGCATCCAGTTTTTGCCGTAACCCTCTCTACTTTCTTGCACATGCTATGTGGGTCAAATGATGATACCATGCCAACTTTCAACCTTTTCAGAGTTCATTTGAAATGCTTTTCAATTTCAGGGTCTTATAGCTCAAAATAATTAGTAAATGCATGAAAAATAACAAATGAAGTCAGAAAGGGTTGAAAATTGATGATGTGGCTTTGAATGGTGCATTTTGAGCACAGAAAAACTATGGAGTTCAAATAAGTTCAAAAAAAATGAAATCCCTTTGTAACAAACGAGTTTCCATATGAATCCCTGATACTTCGAAAGAGATTGTCCGTAACCCTCTCTACTTTCTTGCACATGCTATGTGGGTCAAATGATGATACCATGCCAACATTCAACCTTTTCAGAGTTTGTTTGAAATGCTTTTCAATTTCAGGGTCTTCTAGCTCAAAATAACCAGTAAATGCATGAAAATTTACAAATGAAGTCAGAAAGGGTTGAAA
>NW_025228340.1:13936-14387 GCF_018294505.1 Triticum aestivum | reverse complement strand
AGTAAATGCATGAAAAATAACAAATGAAGTCAGAAAGGGTTGAAAATGGATGATGTGGCTTTAATGGTGCATTTTGAGCACAGAAAAACTATCGAGTTCAAATAAGTTAAAAAAATGAAATTCCTTTGTAACAGACAAGTTTCCGTATGAAACCCTGATACTTCGAAAGAGATTGTCCGTTTTGCACACGAAGTGCATCTAGTTTTTGCCGTAACCCTCTCTACTTTCTTGCACATGCTATGTGGGTCAAATGATGATACCATGCCAACTTTCAACCTTTCAGAGTTCATTGGAAATGCTTTTCAATTTCAGGGTCTTATAGCTCAAAATAATTAGTAAATGCATGAAAAATAACAAATGAAGTCAGAAAGGGTTGAAAATTGATGATGTGGCTTTGAATGGTGCATTTTGAGCACAGAAAAACTATGGAGTTCAAATAAGTTCAAAAAAA
>NW_025228340.1:11637-12808 GCF_018294505.1 Triticum aestivum | reverse complement strand
TTGAAATGCTTTTCAATTTCAGGGTCTTATAGCTCAAAATAGCCAGTAAATGCATGAAAAATAACAAATGAAGTCAGAAAGGGTTGAAAATGGATGATGTGGCATTAATGGTGCATTTTGAGCACAGAAAAACTATCGAGTTCAAATAAGTTAAAAAAATGAAATTCCTTTGTAACAGACAAGTTTCCGTATGAAACCCTGATACTTCGAAAGATATTGTCCGTTTTGTACACGAAGTGCATCCAGTTTTTGCCGTAACCCTCTCTACTTTCTTTCACATGATATGTGGGTCAAATAATGATACCATGCCAACTTTCAACCTTTTCAGAGTTCATTTGAAATGCTTTTCAATTTGAGGGTCTTATAGCTCAAAATAACCAGTAAATGCATGAAAAATAACAAATGAAGTCAGAATAGGTTGAAAATTGATGATGTGGCTTTGAATGGTGCATTTTGAGCACAGAAATACTATGGAGTTCAAATAAGTTAAAAAAAATGAAATCCCTTTGTAACAGACAAATTTCTGTATGAAACCCTGATACTTCGAAAGAGGTTGTCTGTTTTGTACACGAAGTGCATCCAGTTTTTGCCGTAACCCTCTCTACTTTCTTGCACATGCTATGTGGGTCAAATGATGATACCATGCCAACTTTGAACCTTTTCAGAGTTCATTTGAAATGCTTTTCAATTTCAGGGTCTTCTAGCTCAAAATAATTAGTAAATGCATGAAAAATAACAAATGAAGTCAGAAAGGGTTGAAAATTGATGATGTGGCTTTGAATGGTGCATTTTGAGCACAGAAAAACTATGGAGTTCAAATAAGTTCAAAAAAAATGAAATTCCTTTGTAACAAACGAGTTTCCGTATGAATCCCTGATACTTCGAAAGAGATTGTCCGTTTTGTACATGAAGTGCATCCAGTTTTTGCCGTAACCCTCTCTACTTTCTTGCACATGCTATGTGGGTCAAATGATGATACCATGCCAACATTCAACCTTTTCAGAGTTTGTTTGAAATGCTTTTCAATTTCAGGGTCTTATAGCTCAAAATAACCAGTAAATGCATGAAAATTTACAAATGAAGTCAGAAAGGGTTGAAAATTGATGATGTGGCTTTGAATGGTGCATTTTGTGCACAGAAAAACTATGGAGTTCAAATAAGTTCAAAAAAA
>NW_025228340.1:9396-10591 GCF_018294505.1 Triticum aestivum | reverse complement strand
TTTTGTACACGAAGTGCATCCAGTTTTTGCCGTAACCCTCTCTACTTTCTTTCACATGATATATGGGACAAATGATGATACCATGCCAACTTTCAACCTTTTCAGAGTTCATTTGAAATGCTTTTCAATTTCAGGGTCTTATAGCTCAAAATAATTAGTAAATGCATGAAAAATAACAAATGAAGTCAGAAAGGGTTGAAAATTGATGATGTGGCTTTGAATGGTGCATTTTGAGCACAGAAAAACTATGGAGTTCAAATAAGTTCAAAAAAATGAAATCCCTTTGTAACAAATGAGTTTCCGTATGAAACCCTGATACTTCGAAAGAGATTTTCCGTTTTGTACACGAAGTGTATCCAGTTTTTGCTGTAAACCTCTCTACTTTCTTGCACATGCTATGTGGGTCAAATGATGAAACCATGCCAAGTTTCAACCTTTTCACAGTTCATTTGAAATGCTTTTCAATTTCAGGGTCTTATAGCTCAAAATAATGTGTAAATGCATGAAAAATAACAAATGAAGTCAGAAAGGGTTGAAAATTGATGATGTGGCTTTGAATGCTGCATGTTGAGCACATAAAAACTATGGAGTTCAAATAAGTTCCAAAAAATGAAATCCCTTTGTAACAGACGAGTTTCCGTATGAAACCCTGATACTTCGAAAGAGATTGTCCGTTTTGTACACGAAGTGCATCCAGTTTTTGCCGTAACCCTCTCTACTTTCTTACACATGATATGTGGGTCAAATGATGATACCATGCCAACATTCAACCTTTTCAGAGTTTGTTTGAAATGCTTTTCAATTTGAAGGTCTTATAGCTCAAAATAACCAGTAAATGCATGAAAAATAACAAATGAAGTCAGAATAGGTTGAAAATTGATGATGTGGCTTTGAATGGTGCATTTTGAGCACAGAAAAATTATGGAGTTCAAATAAGTTCAAAAAAATGAAATCCCTTCGTAACAGACAAGTTTCTGTATGAAACCCTGATACTTCGAAAGAGATTGTCCGTTTTGTACACGAAGTGCATCCAGTTTTTGCCGTAACCCTCTCTACTTTCTTCTACATGCTATGTGGGTCAAATGATGATACCATGCCAACTTTCAACCTTTTCGTAGTTCATTTGAAATGCTTTTCAATTTCAGGGTCTTATAGCTCAAAATAGCCAGTAAATGCATGAAAAATAACAAATGAA
>NW_025228340.1:5356-5942 GCF_018294505.1 Triticum aestivum | reverse complement strand
ACATAAAAACTATGGAGTTCAAATAAGTTCCAAAAAATGAAATCCCTTTGTAACAGACGAGTTTCCGTATGAAACCCTGATACTTCGAAAGAGATTGTCCGTTTTGTACACGAAGTGCATCCAGTTTTTGCCGTAACCCTCTCTACTTTCTTTCACATGATATGTGGGTCAAATGATGATACCATGCCAACATTCAACCTTTTCAGAGTTTGTTTGAAATGCTTTTCAATTTGAGGGTCTTATAGCTCAAAATAACCAGGAAATGCATGAAAAATAACAAATGAAGTCAGAATATGTTGAAAATTGATGATGTGGCTTTGAATGGTGCATTTTGAGCAAGGAAAAACTATGGAGTTCAAATAAGTTCAAAAAAATGAAATCCCTTTGTAACAGACAAGTTTCTGTATGAAACTCTGATACTTCGAAAGAGGTTGTCCGTTTTGTACACGAAGTACATCCAGTTTTTGCCGTAACCCTCTCTACTTTCTTGCACATGCTATGTGGGTCAAATGATGATACCATGCCAACTTTCAACCTTTTCAGAGTTCATTTGAAATGCTTTTCAATTTCAGGGTCTTATAGCTCA
>NW_025228340.1:531-1354 GCF_018294505.1 Triticum aestivum | reverse complement strand
TAGTAAATGCATGAAAAATAACAAATGAAGTCAGAAAGGGTTGAAAATTGATGATGTGGCTTTGAATGGTGCATTTTGAGCACAGAAAAACTATGGAGTTCAAATAAGTTCAAAAAAAATGAAATCCCTTTGTACCAGACGAGTTTCCGTATGAAACCCTGATACTTCGAAAGAGATTGTGCGTTTTGTAGACGAAGTGCATCCAGTTTTTGCCTTAATCCTCTCTACTTTCTTGCACATGCTATGTGGGTCAAATGATGATACCATGCCAACATTCAACCTTTTCAGAGTTTGTTTGAAATGCTTTTCAATTTCAGGGTCTTATAGCTCAAAATAACCAGTAAATGCATGAAAAATTACAAATGAAGTCAAAAAGGGTTGAAAATTGATGATGTGGCTTTGAATGGTGCATTTTGAGCACAGAAAAACTATGGAGTTCAAATAAGTTCAAAAAATTGAAATCTCTTTGTAACAGACATGTTTCCGTATGAAACCCTGATAGTTCGAAAGAGATTGTCCGTTTTGTACACGAAGTGCATCTAGGTTTTGCCGTCACCCTCTCTACTTTCTTGCACATGCTATGTGGGTCAAATGATGATACCATGCCAACTTTCAACCTTTTCAGAGTTCATTTGAAATGCTTTTCAATTTCAGGGTCTTATAGCTCAAAATAATTAGTAAATGCATGAAAAATAACAAATGAAGTCAGAAAGGGTTGAAAATTGATGATGTGGCTTTGAATGGTGCATTTTGAGCACAGAAAAACTATGGAGTTCAAATAAGTTCAAAAAAAATGAAATCCCTTTGTAACAAACGAGTTTCC
>NW_025228340.1:0-521 GCF_018294505.1 Triticum aestivum | reverse complement strand
TTTCAACCTTTTCAGAGTTCATTTGAAATGCTTTTCAATTTCAGGGTCTTATAGCTCAAAATAATTAGTAAATGCATGAAAAATAACAAATGAAGTCAGAAAGGGTTGAAAATTGATGATGTGGCTTTGAATGGTGCATTTCGAGCACAGAAAAACTATGGAGTTCAAATAAGTTCAAAAAAAATGAAATCCCTTTGTAACAAACGAGTTTCCGTATGAATCCCTGATACTTCGAAAGAGATTGTCCGTTTTGTACATGAAGTGCATCCAGTTTTTGCCGTAACCCTCTCTACTTTGTTGCACATGCTATGTGGGTCAAATGATGATACCATGCCAACATTCAACCTTTTCAGAGTTTGTTTGAAATGCTTTTCAATTTCAGGGTCTTATAGCTCAAAATAACCAGTAAATGCATGAAAATTTACAAATGAAGTCAGAAAGGGTTGAAAATTGATGATGTGGCTTTGAATGGTGCATTTTGTGCACAGAAAAACTATGGAGTTCAAATAAGTTCAAAAAAA